>NC_134704.1:123393624-123553624 GCF_043290135.1 Rhipicephalus microplus
CCACTACGGCATCTCTCATAATCATATGGTGGTTTTGGGACATTAAACCTCACATATCAATCAATATATAACAGCCTTTTCATTTAGGATGTAAGTCAGTGACGCGGTGAGTGTCCCCAGGCAAAGCATGTGTGTCGAAGAGTGCTCCATCACATTTGGGCTGAGTTGTCCTAAAACTGGCGTTTACAGGACTCTTGCTAAGAAATACCATTTCACCGACTTCGGAGGGCTTTTGAGGGTAGCGCTGGTGATTGCAGGTATCTTTCCGGCACTAGGGATCCTCTAGTAAACGTTGGCGCACATGTGGCCTTAATTCCTGAGTTGGTTGCGAAGGAATTTTTGTATCGCTAAGCTGCTAAAGTTGCAATTCACAAAAACTTGACTTGTAGCCATGAACAATCTTGAATGAAATCTTGCCGGTACTCTTGTGAGGCGTTGTTCTTATTACACTCATCTGCTCTCAATCTGATACCCCAACCAAGCTGCTCAGGATTGTCGACAATCGCTGATTTTTTAAATTTCTTTTTAGGAAACACATCAAGTTCACAGTGTCCTCGAAAATTGGTCACAGAGCGATCGCTGGATGTAGTGATGTCGTTCACAAAATCATTATGAAGCTCACATTCTTCTTTGGCTGTCACGTGCAGTTTAAGCCGCTGCGCTGATGACACCAGATTAGCGAAATACAATTGTTGAGGAGGTAAAAGCGGAGCCTGCTTCCCACCTTGGCATACATGACATTGGGCAGTCCGGTGAACGTTTGGCCCACCAACATGTTGATTCTTTGTGCATCGTCGGGGACTATCAGAACAGGCACATTTTCTGCCAAAACGCTGTCTATGCTCAACTTAGCCTTAAAATTACCGAGGCTTTCCGTCACTGGTAAATGCTAGCTGCCAAACCATACAATTCGGTCGGTTCCCGAACCATCTCGATGCCGCATCGTGCCGCCACTGTTACATGCAACAAGCAACCAGAACTCCCTGTGTCGTCAATGAGGCTTACTAGGGTAAAGTCATCGTCACTTCCTTGAGCGTCACTTCCGTCTTGTCATGTCACTTCCTTGAGCAACACATGACCTGCCCTAGTGCAAAAATGTTCTCCGACACCATTCGTCTCGTTTTGCAGCAAAGCCTGGCAGTTGCGTTGAGTGTGATCAGTTGCTTGGCAACGATGACACTTGAGTGGGCGCTTAGGCTCAGGGCAATCAGGTGCAATGTGGCCGTAGACATTACAGTTATAGCATTTTCGCTCACCGAGACTGTTGACGGACGGCAATCCCAGGCATCAAACTCCTCCCTCTATCGAGTCAATGGTTCCTTTACTTGGCATGGGCAGTCTTCGCTCTGAATCCGGTGATGACGCAAGGCTTCGGTTGCGAGACTCGAAAATCTACCGCCATTCACATTCGATGCGCTCGAACTCCACAATGCCGTGAAGAAGGTCGACGTCGTCGTCATACGCCCTTCCTAAAAGCATGGTGCAGAGTTCGCGAGACCTCAACCCCTTGAGGACTTGTTCTGCTGTATCGGTAAAGTTGAGGTTGACTTCACGGCACAGACGCACCTTCGCATGGAAATAGGCGGTCGTACTCTCGTTGCATTGCTGCACACGCTCTTGCATCCTGACCCATCTTTCCGCAATTTGAGTCTAGCTGAAGAAGGTCTGATGGAAACATGCCTCGAACTTTTTCCACAACGTGATCTGGGAGCTCTTCAAACGGTACCAGTCCTTGGCAGTTTCTAGCGTGTACGCAGCTGGCCACCCGTGAAGGTTAAACATGCGACGAATATTCTTGATCCACTCAGGCGCCGATGGAGCATCCTCAGAGCCGTCGAAGGCCCTGATGTTGTGGCTTAAGTCTGGAATAACCTGGAACGTTGGCGCTGGTTGAGGTCGCTCTGCGCCATCCACAGACAGACGTTCCAGCAGGGTTGCTAATAAGTGATCCTTTTCTTGGAAGGCTTGAAATAGGTCACGAGTCGAGATAGTGTCGCCAAGGCCAGATGCTGTGTCTCTTTTGTCGGTGCTTTCCATCTTAGGGTTAGGGATACCAGTTTCGTGCACTAATTAATCTCACGTTTACTCTTTCTTTGGCGACTGGATGGGCAATCCCACTTCTGAAATGTTAGCTTGCGCCATTTTTTGAGCACCTGAGACATTGTAAAATAGAAAATATTTACATAACTCTCTAGAAAACAGAAGCCATACATGCTACAAACACCACACAGGCGAAAACGGCACGAGCGTAACTCCGTCCTCATCGTCGTCTTCCTTCACTATCTTCCTCAGGGCATGGCACTTCCAAAACGATCATCAGTATAGTTTCTGCTGTATGTGTAAATTCACTTTGATAATCAGCGTATCCGTGTTTGTTACAAAAAAAATTCACAGCTTTGCCGCAAAGGCGAAGCAATGAACGCGATAGCAACAAATTGGAAAGTCCCCCACAAAATGGCCAGCAGATCGAAACGTGAACCGCGTTTCTCATGCACAAATGACGAACGAAACGTACCCTCAAGTATAGACTAACGCGAATAAGCGTCTCAGTTTTTACTTCGCTGTGTCTGAAAAGCGCGCTCTTTTCGCAAACAAAGACTGTGCAACAATTGCAGTGACATCTGTGCACACGGTAACCACAATAGAATTGTTCCACTGAAAACCGAAGGCCAGTCAAGACATACGATCCTCCCCACCGCGAGATAAGGGTGTGCGAGAGAGCATTCACTCCCCTCCTCTCCGCGGGCCAAAGTACGCGTGGAAGATGAGAGTACGCTTCGCCGCGTCGTGACGATGTGGCTACACGCACTCATTACACCATCTTGCTAATAATGCTGAAAACACGATAGTTCTCCCCCCCCCCCCCTGAGATGCTCGTGAACAGCGGTAAGTGGTAGACATAAATAGCTTGCCGTATGAAAGGACAAAGCTCCTCAGTGACTCAGTGGTTAACGCCTCGCACTCACAAAGCAGGGGTTTCAAGTTCGATTTTGAGCGCCGGAGTCTTTTTCTGAATTTTTTTTTCTTGCATTTTCAAATACAGTGAAAGCTCGTTAATACAAAGATCAATAATTCGAATTTATAGACAATTCGAACTGTAAGTTATGGTCCAGCCAAGCTCCATACAAGCCTATGAATAAAAAGCTCGTTAATTCAAACGCGAGTAGGTTCCGCCACGGATAATTCGAAAGTAGCTAACGTGGTTGCTTGGGCGAGTTGGTACGACATGATTCATTGTCCCTCATTATTGGCACTGTTTCTTATGTGGATAATTCGAACTACGCGCCACCACGCCAGCAGCTTGGCTAGTCACTCGATAGGGCGACTGCCGAGTTACGAGGTGGCGATGACAGGGAGCGGAGAGAAAAACGGAGAAATTGGCACGAAGGCCAGAGTGCAGAAAATAGCGCCACTTACACTTCACCCCCTCCCCCACAATCTCTTTCTCCCAGAGGCTGCTTGCTCTCCGTCCTACGAAACCTCCAAGATTTTTTTTTTTTTTAAGGCGCCCATCTTGGAGCCTTTGAAAATCCTGCGTAGTTGTTGTCGCTATTAGACGACAGATGGCATGACCAGCACACAGCGAATCGGGTGTGTCGTAGCTTCGTCCAGCCTTCTCTGCAGTCTCTGTCTCGGGCGTGCGTCGTACACCTTGGTTGTTGGTGCTGGGAGTAGCTTCCGACTGTCGCGATACTTTGTGTTGGTGTTAGGCCTCAGCTAACGTTTGTTGCGGTAGTAGCTTCCCGTCTGTCGCGATTCTGCTACTTCGACTTGATGGCGTGTGCCCGTGGCAAATACCGTGCCAAAACACTTCCTGCCAGCAAACACGACAAGCTGGCCTTCCTTCCAGCAAACACGACAGCAGTACTGCAGCCCATAGACCAGGGTATAATCAGAAATTTAAAATTATTTAAAATTATTTTATCGGTGACATATGTTGGAATGAATTATTTTGTGCAAAAACTACCAAGTGACACTCCTAAGTGCACTACACATGCTTGTGCGTGCTTGGGAGCAAGTGAGAGCACTTACGAAAGCAGATTGCTTTCTCCACTGTGGCCTCAGCATTGAAGCTCTGCAAGCTGAGGATCCACTAGTGCTCGAACACGGCGTCACCGCCCCCATGGCGGACGTTCTGGAAGACGTCTCGTCTGCTTTGCGGACTACGTCGGGGTGGACTCAACTGCAGTGGTGTGTGGTGCACTCACGGATGGCGACATAATATGTCAGGTGAAAAGTGCAGAACCTGTCACTGCCAGTGACGATGATGAGGAGGAGGACGAAGCACCAGTGCGGCCCTATGCTGTGGAAGTCATGGCCGGATTGAATGCTGCCCGTCATTTTTTAAGTTTTGGAGAAGGCGGAGAAGAGGCCTTCCACCAAATTCGCTCGTTAGAGCAAAAAGTGCTGGCTGTCGCCTTCAAGGAAAGAAGGCAGACCGGGATCACAGATTTTTTCCAAAAATAAATTGTTATGCCCCACTCACAGTGTACTATTGTTCTTCACTTTTGTTAGTTCGAACTTTCGTAAACTTCAATTAACTTTTGTTAATTTGAGCTCAGGCATCTTCCCTTTGCGGTCCCAATTAACGAGCTTTTACTGTATATAGATGCGCATACATATACGGTGAGTCACGGCGAAATACAACCAAGAGTGTCCATATAATTGCTATTGCAACAAAAGTTCAAATTTCTCTAAGGTGTACGATCACTAAACTCATGACTGACCAGCAGTTGTGAACTTGAGTGGAGGGGTTTGAGGTACACAGGCTCGTTGTCTAGTGCCAGCAGGGTGGCATTTCCCACTGTGAAAGGTTGCGATGTCAGGCCCTGAAGGTTCACTTGGAGATACTTCCTGCAGTAAACACAAACACACACATTTAAACTGCCATCAGGAATCTGACGCTGTCCTCAAAAGCTTGGCATAAATATGTGCTGCTTGTATGAAAGCAAGCAACATTTTACGCATGCAAGCATCTTATTTATTAACGGGAGATGCGAGTCTAAAACGCAAGTTTTTTTTTCGAAATCACATATTTTCTGCTTTTGTTTGCTTTCACAAGTTTCGTTTCTCTACTTTCAGAACAAAAAAACTGAACATTGTAATGCAGCTCGAAGTAAGTTAAAATCGCTTTTAAAGAGCCTAAGGTGGCCACAAAAACTAAAGAGACCTCGTTGTATACAGTCCCTTGGAAAATGTCACCTGGCTGCTTGCCATTGCATTTCGCATGAGGAGTTCACTAAAGCCACTTGCCCTCCGTGCCCCCCCTTGTGCGCACACCTATGATCATCATTTTGCATTTCTTTACGTGAGCCATCTCCGCTAAAGAAGGAATAATACAGTGTCACAGGAAATATTGCCTAAAGTGCCAACCACGAAGCCATTTTTTTCCCTTTTTCCTATGCTCAGAAATTATTGGCATTCTCACATGACAGTTCGATGGCACGCGATGGCGATAACAAAGAGCGTTTCGAGACTACTGTGGAGTCCAGGGTACACAGTCAACGCAGCGACTAAAATAGCGATGAAACGGACATACTCAGTTGTCCACGAGAAATCTGTACCGGGATCTGCTACTTTGCGAAAACTGGCAGATTCTTTAAGATGCGGTATGGTCGCAGGGAGCGGATCGTTCACTAGCTAGTTACATGCAGCACTTCGCCTACTCGGCATACAAACTCCGCTTCAGACCGTACACAGATGCGACGAGAAACGTGCTGCGCTTACCCGACGATGCAAGCTTTCTGCAGATAATCCAGCAATCCTGAAAGCGGACGGCAGTGCGTTTGAACTGTTGCTTCATGAAAGCGTGTGCTAGGCTCGTTCACTCGCTGCCCGCGATCCACAATGCTCAACTTTGCAACAGTGAGCTGCTTTTGTTTCTGCAAAGCAGTGCACACAAAACATGATCCCGCACAACAATTGGGGAAGCAGCGATCGACGCCTCAGTGCTCTCAGGTAGTCGCTGGCTATTAAAAGTGTGCTGTGGGCTTAAACGGCGCTACGCCACACACACAGGCTTTTTATCCGCGACAAGTCCCTTTGGCGCGGTTAGCGGTAGTCGCCACATTGCCATCGTTTTTCGCCGATGGTTACCACAAAAGTCACCGCTGCAATCGCGCAGAAGTCATAATAATTAATCGACCAATTCGGTGTTTTAGCAGTGCAAGTGTACAAGATGGCAACCATCACGTAATATCGGTTCACGATGCGCAATCTCAACATTACTTTCGGTTCCAAAACTACCTTGTGGTGCAGCATTGAGCAAATTAGACAAAAAAAATAGTTTTTTGGGACAGTACTGCACAGTAATTTCTCATTGGCGCAGGTTGGCGCACAGGTTTCGCATTACTGTAATTGACAACCTGTAAATATTGTTATTTTAAAATATACTATGCTCTGAGCACATAAGCCGTTATGACAAGGATTTAAACTTTAAAAAACAATGAATCGGTGTGAGTGAAATATGTTCACCAAACTTTGAAGTGAGGCTTCGCAGAAGTGCAGATTTCTCCTGGACAGGTTTTTTCTTGGCTTAGGATTCTTCTTCTGCAGTGAAATCACCTTAACAGGGGTTACACGCGGATTAATGTACATCTACTTGTTCTATTTATATACTTTGAAATTTTCTGTAACTTAAATTTGAATCGATGCAAATTCAAATACAGATGATTCATTTGAATATTTGAACCAATCGAATATACACACAAGCTTAAAGAAAAGGCATTAGGAGGGTGCAGCAGAAGTGGTTCCAAAACCTGGTAAGTAAGCAGGCAGGACTTGTGCTGAATTGCCATTCTGTACTTTCAGACTCTCGTCTATGTATCTTATAATGTGTAAATAATTGGTTATGTAGTAACAAAACAGACTGATTGATTGATTGATTGCAGTGAAGACAGCAGTAGTAAAATGATCAGCTAAGACGAGCAACTGAGAAATAAATCACATAGTGCGCTCACCGCTGCTCGCAGGTCTGCAACCGGTGGGTGCATGCAAAGGGTGCCAGGAAGTGGAGCGCCACTGTTTGAGAGGAACCTGGAACATTCACGCCGCCTGGGTCTTCCACCGCTAGAGCCACGTGGTGTGTGGCAGGTAAGGTCGAGGGTGCCAGCGGCGCCTGGAGCACCAGCGAGAAGGTGCGCCCTTCTGCAGACGACGCGCTCAGAGCGGGCTCTCCGACTGGCACGCGGCAGTCGTCGCAGAAGGGTGAAGACAAGGAAGACGATGGAGGCAGCGGACAGTCGGAGCTTGCGTCTTCAGTTTTGGAGTCCGTCTGTCTATGGCTAGGCTGCGGAGGTTTCACCATTTAAGTCTAACTGATATGCTGCTTTCACTTTGCAAACTTGCAACGCTCATACAGTCAATATTTATATACAAGGTCGCACCCAACCCAAAAAATTTGCAGCTTAGACTAAAAGGAGAAGCCCTGGCAGGAACAGCAACATATTCCCCAGATACACACAGTCGTGTTGGAAGTCTTCACAAGCTGGGCTTGTTGAAGCTTCGAATACATCTTGCAGCACGAAAACAAAAACTTAATGACGGAGCACAAAAAAAGAAATGAAAAGACCGTAAGAATACTAGGCAAACAACTAGTTCCAACGAGATAGTCGAGTTCTTTTAAACTGAAGAGCAGTAGCAACTAGCCAGATGTACCATAACTCACAATAATATGCAGATACTCAAGAAAGCAGTCGAGGATGGTCTGTGGTGGTAATTAGCCTAACAGGTAAAATGAGGTGAATAGGAGTTTATTAACCATATGACATAAATAACTTTTTTATTGGCATTAATTTCATTCTTCTATATTTATCACTGTTGCTTTCTCTGAGTTTATCATCTGTTATATGATAGGATTATTTATTTGCTTGCCTGTTTGTTTGGTTGTTTGTTTACTTGCTTATTGCGACAACTTTAGGACCCACTGGGTGTTTAGAGGGGGTTGCGTGTGGGTATAATATACTACAGTGAAAGCTCGTTAATTCACACCTCATTATTTCGAAATTTTGGATAATTCGAAGTGGTCGCCGCAGTCCGGTCCGCAATGCATAGGAGACCATGTGTAAAACGATTCGTCAATTCGAACAGAAATTGCTGCCTCTACGGATAATTCGAAGCACGGGCCGCCGAGCGTCATCATCGTCAAACACTAGTGGAAGCTTTTACGGTCGAACGATAGGTGGCACGACCAGTTTTTTCGAGCTTCAAGTGGCCTCCGAGCAAAGGGCGAGCAAAGTATGGCCTCCAAAATCCAGGGAGCAATTTTTTTTTTTCCGTAGCCCTCCCGCTATCTCAGCGCCTGGCGCCACTTGTACGCGGGACCCACGGGACGCTGAGGAGCAGGCGGAGTAGTCCTAGCAGTCCTAGGCCGCTCCCGGCAGCGTCACTTTGTTCCTCGAGCACGTTGTTCGTTCACGCCATCAAGCCGTCTTATTCCGCATCGAAGTTGCAAGATGCCGCAGGGAAACTACTGCGCGAAGACTGTCAAGGAGAAGGTGGAGATTTTGCGAGAGGTTGACCAAGGGAACTCGAGCAAATACGAAATTGCGAGGAAGCACGGCATACCTCCGAGCACGTTGTCAACCTACATACACAACAGGACGGCCATTGAAAACGCCTATGAAGCGGAGGATTTTGGCGCCAGTCGAAAAAGGCTAAGGACAGCGAAGTTCCCGAAACTGGAGTCAGCTTTGATTATCTGGGTTAAAGAAATGAAAGTCCAGAGTATCGCATTGAGCTGCCCTATCATCATGGCCAAGGCAGCCGATTTCGCCCTGCGCTTGGACATTGAAGACTTTGTCGCCTCCGAGGGATGGTTGCATCGTTTCAGGGAGCGGCACAATCTCGCATTCCGCACAGTATCCGGCGAGGCAAAGGAAGTGGACGCCGAAACATGCGCTACTTGGAGAAGCGACACCCTGCAGCAGTACTTGGAGAGCTACTCAACACAGGATGTGTTTAACGCTGACGAGACAGCGTTATTATTCAAGTTGCAGCCAGACAAGACGATCACCTACAAGGGAGACAGCTGTGCCGGCGGCAAGCGCAGCAAAGAGCGTGTCACTGTTCTGGTCGCCGCAAATATGACCGGTACAGAAAAGGTACCCCTTTTTGTGATTGGCAAAGCACTCAAGCCACGGTGCTTCAAAAACATTCGCTCACTGCCGACGGAGTACGCCGCAAACAAAAAAGCCTGGATGACAGGTGACCTATTCAGGAAGTGGGTACTGAAATTCGACAGGCGAATGGAACTGGGCGGCAGACGCGTTCTTCTTGTCGTCGACAACTGTTCGGCGCACAAAGTCGACGTTGAGCTGAGAGCAACTAAGTTGGTGTTCCTTCCAGCAAATACAACTGCGGCCCTACAGCCAATGGACCAGGGTATGATAAGAAACATTAAGTGCTTTTATAGGCATCACGTGCTGGAGAGAATGATTTTTTGCGCGGGCGACAGGAAGGACTTCGGCATTACGCTGCTCACTGCCATGCACATGTTGGTGCGCGCATAAGAACAGGTGACCGCGACCACAATCGCAAACTGTTTCCGCCACAGTGGATTTGCAGCTGGAAGTGCGCAGGATAGTTGTGACGTCGACGTGGATGGGGCTGAGGAGCTCATGCCAGTGGCATTGCGCGACACTCTTCGGGGCGTACGTTTTGCCGATTATGTTAAAGTTGACACCGGTGCATCGGTGTGTGGTGCCCTGACTGATGAGGACATTATCGCTCAAGTAGCCGGTGCGCAGCCTGATGCTGAAGGGCCAGAAGCTGAGGAAGATGAAAATGATGAAGCGCCTGTGCGCCCGTCAGCTTCTGCGGTGATGGAGGCACTTAATGTGGCGCGTCTCTTCTTCAGCTTTGAAGAGGGTGAAGAGGATTCCCTGCGCTGCGTCCACACGCTGGAACAGAGAGCCGCAGCTGTGGCATTCAGAGAAAAGAGGCAGATGGTCATCACCGACTTTTTTGGCCAATAAATACTTTTTGTGATCCCACCCCCGAAATCCACCCATTTTTGCTCACTTTTATTATTTCGAATTTTGTTTAATTCGAAATTGCTCAGCATTCCCATGGAATTCGAATTAACGAGCTTTTACTGTACGCATGAAAAAAACAGAAATGAAAGAAGGCATTCCTATCATAACTTCCCAAAATGTTACAAGCTAATGGGCACTAGTATACAAAAAAAATAATTAATATAATAAGAAAAAGAACGAACATTTTCAAAAAAGAACATTTTCAATCTGTGACAGCAGAACTAGCATACAGAAAGTAGTCAGTAATGGCTGGTTTGGATGGTCATTTTGTTTGGCGGGTATTACTAAGCAACTCTGGCACTTTGGACACTCCAGGTAGTAACAATAGACAGCATACCCTGATGAGCAGTCCTTTGGATACCTTCAGGTGAAGCTGGTGCTCGGCAGTGAGGGGAATACTGCCGCAAGTCAGCACCACCTCTAGCCTCTGCCGCACGCCAGCCAGAAGCTCACCTGCATGGGCGGCAGGAGGACAAACCGTACAAAGCTCACTAGAGCGAAATTTTACCATCACGATTTACGGCTGAAACGCGAAAAAAATGCCACTCAGATTCTTATGCATTTGCCTAAGGCGACTCAAAGGCAAAAGCCATCTTCTGTTTCTTCTCAGTCAGTTGTACTGATGCCCCTCCCCTTTACTGAGAACATTCTGCATCCAAGGTGATTTTGCATTGCCTCTGGGATCGGAGGCATCGAGAGTTTTTTAAACCTTACATGGTTTTGTAGTGCCTCCGAGATCAGCATACTTTCACCAAGCGAGAATGCCATGTGACAGCAGCACCATGTGATAGTTGCTTTACGCGATGCCTAAAGGTGAGGATGATGAAAATTATTTTGCATCACTCATGTTCACAACAACACCAACGTTGACTCTGCACACTTGATGAGGCATGTAAGGCATCTAAATTGTATTGTACAACAAGGTGCAAGCAAGGTGACTGGCTCAAACACAACTGCACTGCAGTGAAACATGACTGCTATAATGAAAAAGACTAATGAATTAATATAATCTCTTGATACACAATCACGTTTTATGCTACATTGTAATTAAATGGGATAACAAAAAATATACCTAACTGACACAAAAAAATATTTCTTTTTAAATCCCTAATAATGTTGCAAGGTACCAGTGATGTTCAGGTGCCCCTTACTTTGGCACTGACCAAGAAAGACTGCTGTTGTGTTGTTGAGAGGAGGCTTAGACTGGACAAAATGCAGTTTGTTTATTCACAATAAACCCGCAGCGCTTCCCAAGATCCGCCTACCCTAGGCCCTCCCATTGCATCTCTTTAAATAACAAAAAAAAAAAGAAACATTGCTCGGGGTCTTCTCAAGTTCGTGCACGGTGCTTTCTAACGAGGGCCACGTTCACACAGCCCGAGCATGGCGCAGGTATGCCTCTAGTCATTGTGGTCTGGAACACCACGGTCATCAAGTCATAATGCTCAGCAAAGTTGAAGTCTGTGGCGAGGACTTTAAGCTGTATATTTGGGACCTGTGCCTGTTGATAAGACACTCTATGCAGTCTCTGTCTGGGTCCTCAGAAATGGCTTGCGCCCACCACATGCTTGTACAAAATGCCGATGGAGACATTCCAGCCTACACCACAATGCATTTCTGAAGGGGCGCTTCCGAGGGGAAACCCTGCCAAAGCCAGCTAAAATAACACTGACCACCAGCTTTCGTCTATTGCTCAGTTTTGTTTATATGAGTCAGAGGCGCTGCATCACTTTGTCCAACAATCCCACTGGATACCTCACAACTGTTGCATATAGTCAAGTCTTGATCCCTGTAAACATTAATGTTGCACAAACACAATCACTGACTGCACAAACACTATGGTTTTGCCTGATTATGCGAGTCAGCACACGCACTTCACGAGATTAATAGCCTATTATTCATGTTGCAATTCTGTAAGAACAAATAGCTTACTTTAGAATTTCAGTAGCAATTTCTATGTCTACATGCTGCTGTATTGTGTATTCAATATACAATAAATGCTCACTAAAATGTGCTTGCCTCTTACACAGTGCCTATTTGAGGCCTGTGAGCTTCTGAATACTTCTCCAGCCCACAGTGCATTGCTTGTGCCATCTCTCGCTCATTCCCCTTACTTTGAGGCATGCCTGTTGCCCCTCCTCTCCTCACAGCCCGACAACCTAGCCACAAAGTCAAAACTGCCAGTCAAGCACACCACAGAGGTGTGTGAGGTTTGACAACTGCACACTGTCGCACCGTCCTCCTGGGCACTTGTCACTCTCACCCTGTGGGAAGTGCAGTGCCACCTTAGGGCTGTCATAGTAAACGGTGAAAGCGGGCGGCCGGGTCATCGAGAGCTTCCCCGCCCTGCTCGTGAAGCTCCCGCCCAGGGTGAGCTGCGCCAGGCTGAGCTGCTCCCAGCGCAGGTCTAGCTGCCGGCCCACGTAGTAGCCCACTTGGGACACCTGCAAGGTGCCAACAGGTGCTGTTTGAGAGAAGACTACAGAAGAAACCAGATCATGAGGCTTTACAATAGATGGTAATGAAAATAATGGTACTGTCGATAGCACTGTTTTAACATTTTGAGCGTTTTGGCCGTATGTGCACGGCATTGCCTGTATGTTTTTTAAATGTGTGCCTTTTCTTTGCATCAAGCATCGTAATTAGTAGGCTTGTGCAAACGTTCGAATGCTTCAAACGAATAGTTGAGTATTTGAATTTGCTTCAATTCAAATTTAAATTATCGAATATTTTTGAAGTATTCACAATGAATAATGTTTTTTCCTTCCATTCCACAATGAACGAATAAATGTATATTAATCCGCATGTAACCACTCGTAAAGATGGTTTCACTGCAATGTAGAAGTGCAAAGTCGTAAAAGCACCTATCCAGAAAAAATTCGTTTTGCTGCAAAGCTCCTTTTTGAATTTAAAGGGGCCCGGCAAGACTTATTGAGCATGTTCATAAAACGCTGCCGATCGGTAGTCGAGGCTACCGAGAACACGTGGAGCAAATAAATATTATAGCACAGCATGCGGCCTGTAATTCACAATAAATTTTCAAAGCTAAAAATTACTTTTTTCCCGCGGCAAATGACACTACAAGCTCAAAAATCACTTTTCAAAGCCAAGAGGGAATATACGGCTCTGGTCACAGCCATTGGCTGATTTGAGTATGGTGCGCTCGTCGTTACCGGGACTGCCGCGGGATGCCGCTGCTTTTCCACGAGTGCACGTGCGAAAAAAAAAAAAAAAAGGTGCTCAAGGTCACGATACACGTGTGACGAATTTTCTATCGCCGTGCCATTTCTCTCTGCTTAGCTTCCAGCTATTTTGTCGGGACGAGAAGAGAAAATGCAATTGCAGCGTGCGACAAATTTTTGGAACTCCGCTCCTACTGAAATGATTCTATAAACTTTGCGACGGTAATTTTCTGAGGCAACAAGCATGTTTACTGGCTCCATGACTACTTGAAGAAGTGTTGCAGGGCCCCTTAAAGGAACATGTTACCCTCAAATCAATTCTTCAGTTTATTATGCTTGTTATCATGTCTTATATGCTCCAAGTATAATAAATTTTAAAACGTGAAGGATGTTGCAGGTTATCACTCGCATCCTACCCAAACAACTACTAAAGGTTATTTCGACTTCCTTTGAATGGAAAAAAAAAAAGGCATTTGCATAGAGCCCTTATTTCAATTCAAAAGAAATATTGTGCAGGTTAGTTAGGTGATAATAAATATTCCCTTTTTTTATATGTCATACATACGATTTGAAATCGGTTCGAAATTATTCTATCAAAATCACTATTCTCTTCGAATTCGCTTCGAACCTAAAATTCACTATTCATACAAGCCTAGTAATTAGGCTTGCGTGAATATTCGAATGCTTTGAACATTCAAATGAATAGTACAATATTTGAATTATTTCGGTTCGAATTTAAAATATTAAAAATTTCTAAGTATTTGCAATGAAGAAATAGGTGTGTATTAGTTTGCATGTAACTGCCTGTAAAAATAATTTTACTGGAGTGTGAAAATGCTAAGCAGTGAAAGCACCTAACTAAAAGAAATGTGATTTGCCTTGAAGCCCCACTACAAATCTAAAGGGGCCCTGCAGCACTTCTTGAGCCTGGTCAGAAAACGCTGCAAACCAGTAGTCAAGGCTACAGAGAACACGTGAGCCAAATATTATAGCGTAGCACACGGCCTGCAATCAAAAGTAAATTCTCAGTCAGCTAACAATCGCTTTCTTTTCTATTAACAAGTGACGGATAAAACTCAAAAATTACTCGTTACAGCCATTGTATCAGTCATTGGCTGACTTGAGCATGGCACGCTCGGTCGTTACTGAGGCCCCCATGGGAGGCCGCGACATGTCGATGCGTACATGCGTGATCCCACTAAAAATCCGCATATTCAAAGAAAAAAATAAGAGAGAGAGAGAAAAAGTTCTCAAGGTCATGAGTCACGCGTGACACATTTTTTTTTGCCATGCCATTGCTCCCTCCTTAACTTCCAGTGCTCCCGTTGGGACAAAACAAGAGAAAATTCAAATGAAGCGTGCGACAAATTCTTGCAACTCTGCTCATTCTGGATGTATTCTAAAAATTTTTGCGGCAGTGGATTCATGAGGCAATAAGCTTTTTTGGTGAATCAATTCCACGGCTACTTGAGAAAGTGTTACAGGAGCCCGGTAAATGAACATATTACCCTCAAATAGATTCATTATTTTTTTAAGCCTAAAGGCTTGTTATGCCGGCTTATATTCTAAGTACCATAATTTTAAAATGTTATGTATTGTAAGGTGATCACTTGCATGTTAGGTCATTATAAATATGCCCATTTTTCTTTATATGTCATACATAGCATTCAAATTCGATTTGAAATTATTCGACCAAGATGACTATTCGCTTCGAACCTAAATTTCACTATTCACACAAGCCTAAATGTAATGCTTTCATCAAAGTGTTTGGCTGCTGTAGTAGGAAACACACTGAGATTAAGGAAAGACACAGTGATAACGCAGAAGGTTCCATTCATCATTGAGTAATGCATCTATCTCCTCCTTGACTACTAGTCCAAAGAACTGGCAAAAACAAGTCGTGTCCACATATTTATCTGGACGTTGTGCCTTAAGCATACAGTATGCTGTGTTCTGTGCAACCCCCCACCTTGTGGTGGAAGGTGAACCGATTGGTTCCTGGCACCAGGTCAACACCTAGGAGCTGGAACTCGATGTCGCCACTACCACCAGTGTTCGTGAGGCACGGTGCCTGAGGCGGTACAACAGGCAGGTTGGAGCACACCAGCCCCACCGATCCTGCAGCATGGTGACCGGAGGTTCCTCGACCCGCGGAGGGACTCGATGTGGAACGTGGTGTCAGCACAGCCATGCGAGGACTCCACCCGCCAGGGCGACCACTCGATGCTAGCCAACTCCACCGGCCACGCTGTTTCTGAAAGTTTTAAAGCACACCGACGGATGGGGTACCACATTTTCACATATACTATAACTCCTGCAAGAAATACTCATAAGTGCACGGTAAAGTCAGGGCACGATTTACACACTAATTTCATTGTTCAAGATGGCTTTCAGACAATGCTTCCCGGAATGAAGATGGCTTCACAGCAATAAGCAGTGGGGTCTTTCTCTCCCTCTTTTTTAAAACTTTTTTCTCAAATTGCAGTTAGAGGTGCTGTTTATATTCGCAATGACCACGAACTATGGGTGGTTGCTGTGTGATTCAAGACGACACCTGCAGAAGGGTCTACCCGTTTGTTAGCATAAGAACAAATAAAACGTGTGGACGTACAGCTCGTGCCACTTTCAACTGACAAAGTCATGAGTTGCACTGAAATAGATATGAGACCGAAATACTTTCCCAAACCATGGGAAGTAGAAAGTGCTCGCCACTTAAATATTTGCTGCAGCGTGAAAGTTCATATTTCAGCTCCATTACCAATGAAGCTTTGCAAAACCCTGTGTGCGCTACAAAAAACTGCTTGGACTGCAATATATGTATGAACTGAACAGCATTTCAAGATAGTACGTAAGGAGGCTTCCCAACAAATTCACCACAGCAGTAGACCACTAGTGAGTAGCACAATCGCTGCTGCACGAGATCGCATTTTCAACATAATTATAGTTTGCAAATGTATTACATCATTGTCACTACTTGCACAGTCAAGAGCACGGAGTAACTTCTTCAATGGAACACAAGCATTTAACATCCCATTCAGTAGCACTTTTGTCACAGTCATGCTCAGACTCTAGCCGTGCACAACGCACGGCACTTGGATGTTGCAGGTTCAATCAGCATTATAGAAACATTAATTTGCTAAGAATGCACCACAGATGCTTTTCGCACCGTCAAACTTTTTGAGGTTGCAAAAATTTGTCTAACAACAATGCCGTTCAGAAGGTACAGGTGAAGTACACAGAAGTTAGCCGAGTGGCATGGATTGTGGCCGCGACGGCACCTTTCATTGCTCTAATCGTTTTGCTTTGCCGGTCAAGCCTGAGCGTGTTGGCAGCGTGCGGTGCTCCACGATAGCTGTGCCACATGCAATACGCAAGAAAAAATATGCTTGTGTTTTGATCTTGCTCAACAATATGATACATTATATACAATCAAAATGGCTTGCGAGCGTGAGAAAACAATAACGTACGGCGGGACATGAAGTGCAACTCACTCCTTGTGAGTTAGCAGCTGATCGTTCATTGATGCTGTCACTATCAGTGCTTTCATGGCCTTCTATGCCCAGTTAAATATCCTCGGCGCCAAGATGGTTCCTTTCATCTTCATTGCTGAAAGCAACTTGAAAATCCTTCATCGAATGACTCCGACCACCCTGCGATACTATGTTAATGTCTGGGCATGGAGAACATTTTGCTCTCAATTCGGTCAACAAGCAAATCACTTGCCATGTGCTGCCAGCTATCAACAAGCCTACAAAAACAGGAGACACAGCCCTGAAAGCAACATAGGTGAAGGACGGAATTTAGAGTGTTTGCTCTACAATTATGATGGAGTGAGTGAATCCCCGAATGGCTGAAGCTTCGCTCGCTTGATTCATAACAGCACTTTTCTGGAAAAGGACCAAGTGTCTTATTTTAAAGTATTGTTAGTTTGAGATTGCTCAATCCCAGAAAATCACATCACGAGCCCAAGCAACTTGCATACAATGTTATGGGATGCATGCACTACAAAAAGTCTAACGAATGATATATGTAAGTAAAACAGGATGAGCTTCAACTGAAAAGGTCAGACGATAAGATTTACTTGACCTATGTCGCAACAGAAAACCTTGCAAAGCTGATATGTGCATGCTGTGGGCTACCATTGAAAGCACTAGTTGCCATATTTTTTAACGAAAACTTCGCATCTTGCAAGAACGAATCAGATTTACAGTATCATGAAGGACCCGTTTGGTCAACAATGCTGGAAACATGCAAAGTTGTAATGTTCGTTTCTTGTTATTGTGATAACACTGAGGCTAGCACAGCCAAACAAGGCAGCGAGTGCGTAGTGCTGCCAATGTGTTGTCTACTAACCCTCCTTGAGAGAATGCTCTTGAATTCCACTTGGTGGCACGACAGTTCATAGGCATTGCGAATATGAAGTCAGGTTACGTTCGAGGAAATACGGCTATTCAGGGACGTAGGCAAGATTGTTCTATGTATGATGATTCAAGAGCAAACAAAGGAATGTGTGGTTCTCTAGCACCCCAGTGAGTTGCATAAAGCATGAAGCAGTACAAAGAAATGTGAAGCATCACGGCGAATCACAGTTAATTGCATGCACATCTTTGTAGTCTTCCCTTTTCTTTGAGCAGTGCGAAAACCAAGAGCTTCTATGTTTGAATTTTGAACAACTGTGGACAGTACACAACCATAAAAAGTTACTTCCCACTCTCTTTTGAAAGCCGTCGTGACACAAGTAAGACAAATCACAGAAGACCGAAGAATAAACAGTCAGTTTCGCCGCAAGTGCGAAGCAACGAATGCGATAGCAAGATATTGGAATGTGACACGAAGATCGACAAGCAGCTCTATAATTGCAGCTTCCCTCTGAAGCACAATGAAGGACGCTTCAAAAGTACTTGCAGATCTACACAGGATAAGCGTGAACTAACCACTATCACAGTTGCTACACCGTTGCAGTTGAGCAACACGCTGCAAGTGTCGACAACGCAGAACCCGACACTCTTCGATATTCCTTCTTTTTTTAAAGTATGGCGCACAGAATAACCCCTCTGCATCTCCTGCTATGTGATGGTGTCTGACGCAAGGTGTGTGCGGTTTCCTTTCTTTAGTTTCACATCACGAGTGGATACAGAAAAGGGGCCCCTTTTTCGTGTGCGTCTCAAGGGCAGTTTCCAAATTTAAAGAAAATGTTCAACACCTAGAATACTCATCCCCAAATGTAGAACACCCAGAACACTCATCCAAAAAGTTATAACAGAGCTTGGCAAGTATCGGCAGGCACGTATAGTATGGGCATTTGTTACTTACATCGTCATCATCCCTGCATGATCACAATCACCATCATCAGCTTGTCTCTTTGTCCTCATTGCCACTCTGGGTCATCATCATCGTCATCGTCTGTGTACTGGCTCTGCCCGTTCGTTTTGCGAGGTCTTTCCTCAAATAAATGCTGACGCAGCCAAGACTACCAAGACTTCATACAAGGTCCAGCAGTAGAGGTCCAGCAGGTGCAGACGTGGGGAGTTTACGATGCTGGCATGGGTAGCAGGAGCCGACGTACCGTGCTACACTAGAAAAAAGGCCAGGCCAGTAATAACGACATCGAATGCGGTCAAGAGTTTTTTTAAAACCAAGATGACCAGCAGTCAAGTCGTCGTGGAAGGCTTCGAGCACCTGAAGTCGAAGAGAGCGTGGCAGTACAGGAACCCAGCGCTGACCGTCAGGGTGATAGACGTGGCAGTAGAGAACACCTTTGTCCAGCTTAAAGTGCAGGAGTTGACGACGGAGTCGGGCGTTGGGTGGATGAGAAACTCCCGAAAAGTGGTCCATCATGCGTCTGCAGTATGAATCCGACCGCTGGTGAGAGATAAATGTTGACTCGTCGTCCGAAGAGGGTTGCCTTAATGATGCAAGCGTATGAACTTTGGTAGATGTGGCGGTTGAGTTCTCACCAACGCTGATATGGGTAGTTGGAAGCGAAAACGAGATAAAGCGTCGGCGTCTTGATGTTTTCTGCCTGACTTTTAAGTTATGTCAAAGTCGTACTCCTGCAAGCGTAGTATCCACCAACCCAAGCGTCCAGACAAGTTCTTCAGTGTAGAAAGCCAGCATAAGGCATGGTGGTCCGTAACGATTGTGAAGTGACGGCCGTGAAGATAGGGACGGAACTTCTGGACCGACCAAACCACAGCCAAATACTCTTGCTCAGTTATAGTGTAGTTCTTTTCGGCAGGGGTGAGTACGCGACTGGCATATGCAACAACTTTCTCTAGGGAAGACTTGTCGCGTTGTAGAAGAACGGCTCCTATACCAAGGCCGCTAGCGTCGGTAAGGAGGATAGTCGGTGCGGCTTCGTCAAAGTGGCAGAGCAGAGGTATAGACGTGAGTGCCAGCTTCAACAGGTCGAATGCCGTTTGACATTCTTGAGACCACAGAAAGGGGACGTTGGAAGCAAGTAGTTGGTGTAATGGAGCAGCAATAGAAGCGAAGTTCTGGATAAACCGGCGAAAATAGGAGGCGAGACCAAGGAAACTGCGAAGCTCCTTTGGTTTTTCGGGACGCGGAAAGTGAAGAACTGCAGAAATCTTGTCAGGGTCGGGCCAGATGCCATCTTTGCTAATGACGTGCCCTAAGACCTTGATAGATTTGCTAGCGAAAGAGCATTTCTTAGTGTTTATTTGAAGTCCGGCGCCGGCAAGGCGAGTCAAAACTTGATCCAATCGTTCTATGTGCTCAGGAAACATTGACGAAAAGATAATAATGTCGTCCATGTAGCAAAGACAACTTTTCCATTTCAGGCCGAGCAGCATGGTATCTATCATGCGCTCAAAAGTCGCAGGTGCGTTGCAGAGCCCGAAAGACATCACGTTGAATTCATATAGCCCGTCGGGGGTTACGAATGCTGTTTTATCCTTATCGTCTTCATGCATGGGGATCTGCCAGTACCCAGAACGCAAGTCGATGCTTGAAAAGAATTCCGCGCCTTGTAGGGAATCAAGGGCGTCGTCAATGCGTGGCATAGGGTACACGTCCTAGCGTGTGATCTTAATGAGCGCCCAATAGTCCACGCAAAACCGCACAGAGCCATCCTTTTTATGGACCGAAACAATAGGAGACGACCAAGGGCTAGATGAGGGATGGATGACTTACCGTTTAAGCATGTCCGCAACGTTTTCTCCTATAATTTTTCTTTCAGTTAGAGACACGCGGTAGGGTCGGCGGTGTACGATAGATGTCCTAACAGTTTGAATTCGATGTGCTGTAGTATTAGTGCGGCCCAGCTTAGACGAGCAAATATCGAAAGAATTTGCATGTTTCTGTAACAATGCGAGCAGCTGCTGCCTCTGTGAATATGTCAATTCGCTGCTGATAGCGGTGGTAAAGGCGGAGGAAGAAACATGCTCACCGAGGCAAGGTTCTTTGGATGCGATGGCCTGAAGTGGCGTGACAAATACAGGCTCGAAGTCAGCAACACGGGCCACAGTAGTGCCCTGTGGCAGTAAGATCTCCAGTGTAGAGTTAACAGCGGTGACAAGTGTCAAGCCATTGCAAAAACGAATGACCCCGGACGGAAGAACTATACCTTTGCGAACGCAAAGTGGTGACGGTGAGACCAATACATCCCCGTCATAGATGTCGTTGGACGTAATGCTGACAATTTGCTCTTGTAGTGGCGGCAGTTCAATGTCTTTCGCAGCGACCAGACGATGTGGCTTCTGATTGTTGTCGTCAAGCATGTAGTCGGTGTCAGCGAGGTGAACGACGCGTTGTCCACAACAAATCGCCGCGGAAGCAGATGATAGAAAATCCCACCCTAAAATTAGTTGGTGAGAGCAGCGGGACAGGACAGCAAACTGGACATGATGGCAGATGCCGTCGAAGAAAACACGCACAGTACAAAACGCGGAAGGGCGAATGACATTCCTCTGGGCAGCAACTAACGTGGGGCCATCGTAAGGCGTCACTACTTTTTTTTAAATGTTCACACAAATCAGCACGTATCACAGACAATGTCGCACCTGTGTCCACTAAAGCATCGACTCGCACTCCTTCCACTTCCACAGAAACCATGTTACACGGGCCTGATGGAGGAATTTCAGTTCTAATTCCGAATGCAGTTTTTCCTCCACAAACTGCATCCCTTAGTTTTCCGAATGAATATCAGAGGTGAATGAGGCGAGCCGAAGTGGAGAAGTGGAACGGCGGAAGGGCGAAGGCGAGCGGCGTCTCGTGTTTCATCTGTTTCGTGGTGTAGTCGATGCAGGAGGAGATGGAGACCGGTGCGGGGAAGACGAATAACGTCGACCTTGATAAGACGCCTCGGTGTACAAATCCCGTTCACGCACGTCGTTCTGATGCTCATCTTGCTGGCGCTTTCGGCAGAAACGAGATATGTGGCCGCGATAGCCACAGTAGTAGCATACAGGGCGAGACGAGCGCCACGGTGGGGAACAGAAGGCATTCGGGGCACCTGGAGATAGCATGGTCAGGTGGGCCGAAGGGTCAGGGGGCACGGAATGGTAGTTCACCGGGGGAGCGGCAGCAACTGACGCGTAGGATGGACGCGGCAATGTCGCGTGGGCGTCTATGGGAGGCACGGCAGCAACTTGAGGGTACGTGGATATGGGGTGAGAAGCAGGTGGCTGTACGGGCGCAGAGCCAGTCAGGGATGTAAGTTCCTCCCTGATGATGTCATGTAAGGGCATTTCCGAAGACTGTGTAGATCGCGGTGTAGGAGGTGTGAAGCCCATGGACCGCAATTCTTCGCGTATAATGTCCCGGATGAGGTCACGCAGATGGCCATCTGACGTGGAGTGGTGGTCGCCAATGTCCGGTTGAAGGCGAACGGAGTCCAGCGCATCAAGGCGCTGACATGTCGTCACGACATCAGCGATGGTAACTGGGTTTTGCACAGCGAGGGCATTAAAGGCAACAGGCCCAATGCCTTTCAATATATGGCGCACTTTGTCCGATTCCGGCATGGATTGATTGACACGCCGGCCGGAGTGTAAGGACTTCCTCGATGTATGAAGTGTACGATTCATCGGGATGTTGTCGGCGAGTATCGAGTGTCCTTTTCGCGACGGCAGATCGAATGTCTGGTGTCCCAAAGACGTGTCGCAGCTGCTGCTGGAAGGTACCCCAGTCAGGTAAGTCAACGACGTGATTAAAATACCATGTCTTCGCGACTCCGATCAGATAAAAAGGCACGTAACGCAGTTTGGCGGCTTCGTCCCACCTATTAGCGGCACTTACGCGGTCGCAGTCATCAAGCCAGTTTTCTACGTCTTCTCGCCGAAGACCAGCGAAGAGCGGGGGTTCCCGCTGATGTCCGTGTACGTAAGTAGGAGGGGCAGCTTGCGGCAGTGCGTGGTTGATGACATCAGTGCCGGCAGGCTCGGTCTGGGACATGCTGCTTGACAGTGGGCGCAAGCGATGGCCTGAACGAAACTCAAGGGAGTATAGAGGGCTGCGGGAGGACAGAGGACCGAAAATCCACCTCTACCACGTATGAAGTCGTCGTAGTCTTGGTTGCGATAGCGTTTATTTGAGGAAAGACTTCGCAAAACGAACGGGCAGAGCCAGTACACAGACGATGACGATGATGATGACCCAGAATGGCAATGAGGACAAAGAAACAAGCTGATGATGGTGATTGTGATCATGCAGAGATGATGAAGATGTAAGAAACAAATGCCCACAATATTTTTAACTAAGAAGCTGAAGAGCTGTGCGACAGTGCTGATGACAATGAGTGGCCTCTTACGGTGGGTGTGTTGGGTACAGACGGTGGTGACTCTAGCCGGTGCAGGTGTAGGGTCAGGGTGCAGCCCTTGAGGGTGGCTGGTAGCTGGCTCGTTAGAGTCAACGACAGCTCCACCTCGCTGCCCTCGGCCCACCGTGGAACTGTTGATGCTGGTGGTGGCAGCGGAAGGAAACCACTAGCCTCGTCCGCCTCAAGCGACACCAGGCCTTCCATGGGCAGAGCCACAGGCCCATCTCCTGGAAATAATGGTGTACAAGGCTTCTTCAAGCATTGCAGTAAGAAACAAGTTCCCATAAACTTTCATTCCTTTCACACTTCTGTCCAAAGCCACATCAAAGCTTTCCATTTAGAATTTTTTGAAGACGAAGATCCGAAACTTGCCTACACTGTTTTCGATGTGAGTCGCCTTAAGGCTGCACTTTTTTACACACACTAGATTAAATGACACATTGTGATAGTGAATTTGTGATACATGTTTTAGTATGTTAGTAAGGCAGTGTCACAGCAGTGACTTTGTGTTGCCTTCACAGACTTCAAGTCTTTTCCTCTTTCACGCACCTCTTTCCACTTGCCAAGCATGGGATAGTCCACTAGAGATCTCTGCATTAACCGCAGCCTTGGGGAGAATTTAATTAATTCGCAGTTATTACAAGAGGCTGCTTTCCCGAAATCTCAAAGCGGCAATCAGTTCTTAGCATGAAGGCCTTCAATTCTCCCATTTGACTTCACTGCCTAACCCCACTAATAAATATTTTATTATCTTAACTTTTCTAATTACCATTCTAAATAATACCTTCAAGCCTTTTAAGGTGGCTGCGACCATAGAAAAAGCAACTGTGAAGAGAGCGAGAAAATAATGTTTTTGCCTGATTTCTTAAGCATATTGGACACATTTCTTGAAACGCCCTGTATTTAATGTTTATTTATTTATTTATTTATTTATTTATTTATTAGCAATACCCTCAGGGTCAATGGCATTATAGAGGAGAGTGGGTACATTCATAAGATTAACAAAAAAAAGCAGCGAGAGAATAACATAACAAACATCTTATACAAAATTAGGCAAAACAAAAAGAAATACAGCAAGCAAGCATAACTGTACACAACAAGCAGGAATTACAAAATGTTGACTATGGCATTTTTGAAAATCGTGTGATTTACAATGATTGCTGTAGGAGAGGGAAGGTGATTCCATTCTAATGACGTACGGGGAATAAATGATTGAGAAAAAGCGGCCGTTCGTGTTGATGCAATACCGACTTTGTGAGCATGATCAAGGCGAGAAGAAACGTACAATGGAAGCAAAATGAGTTCTTCACGCAGATGTTGGTGATAAAATATTTTGTGGAACAACGAAAGTCGGGAAATTTTACGTCGAACTGCTAGGGATTGAAGGTTAAGGGTAGATTTCATTGTTGTTACGCTGGCAGTTCGGTTATAGTTTGACAGGATGAAACGGGCAGAATTGCTTTGCACCATTTCAAGTGAGTTTATGAGATTGTTACAATAATGATCCCAAATACAGTCGACTCCCGGTAATTCGAAGTCGCTTAATAGGAAGTTTCGGTTAATTAGAAATGAGCAAGTGGTCCCATCAGTTTTGCATGCAATCGTATAGAAAAAAATGCTCGATAATTCGAAGTTAGAAACCCGTAATATTGGTTAATTTGAAGTTTTTTCAATCGACAGTCTCGTCGCGACCGTAATTTTACAGTAAAATAGGGAACTTTTCGTATGCCAAAACATCTGCCGGACCGCGCTGGTGTCTTCGCCATCACTACTGTCCGCAGCGCCACAGATCTTGAAGCGGCAATCTTTTTAACGCTGGCAATCTTTTTAACGCTGGTAGAACAAAAAACAACTATGGTGTGAAATTTCGTGATCTTGAATGTATGAGAGCAACCACGTTTCAGTTAGTACGATGATGTCAGCGTTACAAGTGCCAATGACAGATGTTACAGCATCCCGTTTGTTAATAATACTCCGAACATTCGTGAAAAGCACAGATACATTACACGACTTAGTTCCACTGCCCCTCACACGTTCGTACGTTAAAGCACGTGTTGGGGTTGGATGGGAGAGTACTTGGGGTTGGATGGGAGAGTACTGGCATGGTTGAATAATCGGCGGCATCGACTGATTGTTTAGTTGACTTTTGTCGAGACTCGAGTGTGTCACTGCGTCACCCGCGCGCTGGGTTGATTCCACACGTGTTTCCGCGTTTCTGATTTTGAGTGTTGTGGTGGTGACGTACGTTTGATAATGGCAACTCGTGGCCCTTACCGAACGCTAGACCTAGCGACGAAAGTCGAAGTCTTGAAGGAAGTTGACCAGGGAGGCACCACCAAACAAGACATTGCAAGAAAGTACGGCATTAAGCCTAACACGCTGTCGACTTTCATAAAGAATAAGCGCTCAATATTGGATGCGTTTGAAAGTGAAAAATTCAAAACATCGCGGAAGCGGATGCGCACCGGCGCCTACCCCGAGTTGGAGGAAGCACTGCTGATTTGGATCAGAGAGGCACGAAACAACAAACTTCCTCTCAGTGGTGATGTCGTCACGGCAAAAGCGTCATCGCTTGCTGAAATGTTGGGCATCAACGACTTCGCTGCTTCGGATGGGTGGCTTACGCGTTTCAAACATCGCCACGACTTGATTTTTAAAAGCGTGTGTGGGGAGAAGGCGTCAGTCGATGAGGAAACGTGCCTGACATGGAAAGCGGGCAAGCTTCGCGAGTACCTCGAAGAATACCAGCCGGCAGACATTTTTAATGCAGACGAGACTGCGCTTTTTTATCGGCTGCTACCGGACAAGACCCTGACATTTAAAGACGACGACTGTTCTGGAGGCAAAACTGTCAAAACTGTCGCGCTTTTAAACTAATAAAAGTGCCGTTTTAGTGCTTTTTGCTTAATTCGAAGTTCGTTTAATTCGAAGTTTTTTGCGGTTCCCGTGAACTTCGTATTAACGGGAGTCGACTGTACACGGGGCATATTCTAATTTAGAACGAATAAGTATTTTGTACAACAGTAGTTTAAGAGAAGATGGTGCCTTAGCAAAATCACGCCTCAGGTAACCCAGCATGCGGTTTGCATTGTTAATAATATGTTCAATGTGAACGTTCCAGGAGAGGTTGCTAGTAATGTTAACACCGAGATATTTATAGGAAGAAACAGAGTCTATGGTGGTGCTATCAAGGTAGTAAACACGTAATGGGTTATTTTTTCTGGATACACGCATAAATTTACACTTGCTAACATTGAGTTCCATGCGCCACTTTAAGCACCAAGCCGTTATAGAATTAGGTCAGTTTGGAGGGTGATAAGGTCATCGTCACAGATTATTTCTCGGAACACTATGCAATCGTCAGCAAAAAAATTTATATTAGATGAAACGCACGACGTTATATCATTAATATATATTAGGAAAAGCAGAGGGCCGAGAACAGAACGTTGTGGCACACCCGATTGAACGAAGGTATTATTAGAATTTCGGTTGTTAATCGAAACGAACTGCGAGCGAGTAGTTAGAAAAATCTCAAGCCATGCAAGAAGTTTTCGTTCAATATTAAGCTGACGTAACTTGTGTAGTAGTAGTTTATGGCACACCTTTTCCAATCCTTTTGAAAAGTCTAAATAAATGCAGTCAGCAGATGATGATCGATCAAGTATGGCATGAAGCTTATGTGTGAAAGATACTGTGTTTCACATGAGTAACCTTTGCGAAAACCATGCTGTGATCGCGTAAAAAATGAATTTGATTCTAAGAAATTAACAAGGTGTGAAAAAAGAACATGTTCGTGGATCTTACAAGGGATGCTAGTAAGTGAAATGGGTCGGTAATTAAGCAGCGAGTTTTCGTTCCCTGATTTATAAATCGGAATCACCTTCCCCACCGTCCAGTCGGCAGGCAAGCAACCATCGTCAAGTGATTGCTGAAAAATCTTTGTTAAAATGATGGATGAATAGGCGCAAGTGCTCTGCAAGAATTTAGGGCTGATTTCATCACAACCGGGAGCGGAAGAAACTTTGAGTGTTTTAATTACTTTTGCGATTCCGCTTGGTTCAATAATGATTGGAAACATATCAATGTATCAATAATATCAATAATGATTGGAAACATATCAATAATGATTGGAAAGAGGTGGCATGCAGACGTTTTTGGAAAAAGAAAAATTTCGCACAAAGATTTCATTAAAAGGCTTAGCCCACTCTCCCGAATAAATTGCAGCACCGTCGGTGGCGGTTAGATGAACGATATTGTTATCACGAGGATTGATGGTGCGCCAAAACTTTTTAGTGTCAGTAACTAGCATAGTGAGTAATACAGTAAGAAAAGTTCTCTTTGGCTGACCTTAGTGCCGCAACATACTGTAGTTATCATTAGCTAGTGTGTAAGCCGCCCAAAGCATATCATTATTAGAAAGTTTAGCTGATTGGTACAAGCGTTTTTTCTTGTTAGATAAGTGTTTAAGGTTACTTGTATATCATGGAGCATTACAGCTGGAAGAGATAGAGTGAACAGGAATGTATTTCTCCATGAGATCGCTAACTTTCTTAGTAAACATGTTCCAGTTATTTTCCACTGTTTGATTATCAAAATCGTTAAAAAAAGGGTCAAGAAATTCGCCTAGCTCGTTGTTAATTGCTTCGAAATTAGCACAGATATAGTTGCGGACAGGTTTACTTAGTTTTGTTGTTTTGGGACGCAATACATTTAGACTAAATGTGAGTAAAGAATGATCGCTCAGACCTGGTAGATGTGCGAGGTTAGAAACAAAATCAGGCATGGTTGTAAGTACTAGATAAGAGTGTTAGCTGTACCGTTCATTATTCTTGTCGGTTCTTTGACTAACTGAGTTAGTGAAAAAAGAGAGCATAGGTCTAGGAATTCTTGAGCGAACGTAAAGAAGGGAAAAATAGTAGGATGTTCATCAGCCAATTCTATATTTGGCATATTAAAATCACCCAACAGAAACAGGGGGGACGTAGAATAACGAGAAACAAGTATGTTTAACACACCGTGTAGCTCACTTACAGAACTAGACGAGTCAGTAGGTGGGCGATAGGCGCAAAATGACAACTTTCGGGACCCTATTTCAACAAGGGCGCATACAACTTCGAGGTTAGTGCTAACATGAATGCACTGGGATGACAAATCTTTCCAGATACCTAACAAAACGCCACCGCCTCGCCATATCGTTCGATCACATTGGTAGAACAAAAAACAACTATGGTGTGAAATTTCGTGATCTTGAATGTATGAGAGCAACCACGTTTCAGTTAGTACGATGATGTCAGCGTTACAAGTGCCAATGACAGATGTTACAGCATCCCGTTTGTTAATAATACTCCGAACATTCGTGAAAAGCACAGATACATTACACGACTTAGTTCCAGTGCCCCTCACACGTTCGTACGTTAAAGCACGTGTTGGGGTTGGATGGGAGAGTACTTGGTTATCTTTTTGCTACAGCTTTAGCTCGGTTATGCTATCAGTGAAAAGGTCATAAGTGTAGTGCTTTTTGTCTATTATTAGCTTGGTATGGTGCAGCTTGAATCGCGGTGATCTGGGTTGGCTTTTGGCAAAGGCCACGAGCTTTCCCCGAGCCTGACGCGTAGCTGGGGAAAAATCTTCGGTGACGGCGACATTTAGTTCTTTTAATTTTGTACGAGCCGAAAGAATTTTGTGTTTTGTTTTGTAGTTTGAAAACTTAACTATAACTGGCCGAGATTTGCTTTCTTTGTAAGCACCTAAGCGATGGGCGCGCTCGATTTTTATCCGACAGTTATAAAATTAGAAAGCCAGCACTGCAACTACTGCTGACATTAGTTGCACCAATATGTTTTTGCACATAGGGTCTTTCCGAAAAAAGTTGGAAGACCTGGCATGGCTCTTTTTTAGAATAATCGATTGCTTCTAAGAATGCCTGTGTTTAATTCCTTCTGGTATCTTGATTTTTATTCTTTGCATACCTGGGGTCATCACAGCTGATGCCACATTTTCTTGACGTGCACTCGTTTGAGTTACTAAAGTATGTTGCCCCTTCTGGGTAGATATAAACTGTGAATCACATGTGGCTCGTACATGCATCTCGCAGCCCGTGTATGTGCCACATGTGGAAGGGGGAAAGGGTTTCATGATGTACACGCCAAGATTTTTGTGCTACTCAATTTGCAACTAGGGAGTCAAGTTTGTCATACTGTACTATAGTAACCCCTATGCTGATATTGGTTAATACGAATTAGCTTAAGGAGGTGACGACGACAGTGCCTATATTGACTTTGTTGTCTAAATAGATATACACGCAGATAGAAACACTCAAAATGTCTTCGGTATGCTAAGAAATGCTTCGCATTTCAAATGAAAATAGATGTGGTGGTATTACATCGCAGCTTGTCGCATTGAGCTTCATCTGAATAGGCAACCGGTGTCACCTTTATATTACGTGATTTCACGCACGTGGCTTGCTTTATGTCAGCGGCAAACCTTTTGTAGAGCAACACACAAGAACCTGTGCGCCATGGTCAAGCCTTGAAAGCCGCAGCGCAATATAAGTGGCATTGCCACGGGCGCATTTCAGCTGTCAGGGCTCGCCAAGAGAGTGGTACAGCAAGTTCTGCAGTTAAAACGCAAAGATTTTTACTTTATTTTACAGTATTTCGCCAGTCGAGCTAGTCTCCTCTGCACTCTCGAAAGAGAGGAGCCATCATGCCCTTTCTGGTCCACCTCCGAACGTAAACAAACGCCTAAAAGCACAGTACCGCGCAAAGAAGCTGAGTCACTTGATGTTCCGACGGTGCTACTCGGTGTGAAGACATGAGAGGGACATGTGTCATTATTTCTAGATGACTTGGTTACCATTAAATGCTATCAAGACTGCAAACGACTGTGCAGGAGTGTCCCAGAAGCCCAACAACAGCCACCCCGTTATGTGAACAAATGTCGGACAGTCAAGCGCTTCATGCATTGTTCAAGAAAAGGTGTTGCTGCCCCTTCTTTCTGCCTTGGGTGACAAACACGATGGAAAACAACTTTGGATCGTTCAAAACAACACCACTGCTACGCTATGAATGCTATGTCGAAAGTAGGAGAGCCTTCTCCATGTCACCTGCTTCACATGCCAGTAGCGCCACTGACGCCGCTTGCGGCGCTTTTCGGGAGGAGCGCAGCTAGTGCCGTACAACGGCCGCCCAGTGCCTATAGCACAGCATGTGGCCTGGAATTTACAATTAATTCTTGAAGTGAACTAGAAATCACTCCCTCCTCTTTTTAGAAAAAGCCGTATACACAAATTACTTTGCCATATATCCAAAGCTCACAGCAGATGGCCGATTTGAGCATGGTGAGCTGCCTAGTTACCATGGCCACTCCTGGATAGCACCACATGCCCTCCATGCATGCTGTCACACTGAAAGTAAGCTGCACGTTTGCAGAAAAAAGTAAGAAAACTTGCTCAAGGCTATGACACGCACTGAAAAAGGGATGAATCTTCTTGCCCACTTGTCATCCCATTCTCTGTGTATTTTTCAGCCTACCTGCTGGTCTGCAAAGAGAGAGAAAGTGCTTAAAGGGGCCCTGAAACACTTTCTTGAGTAACCAAAGAATTAATTCGCTAGAAAGCGTATTGCCTCACAATTCAACGTCGCAAAAATTTTAAGAATCCATCCAGCACTAGCGAAGTTACAAAGATTTGTCACATGCTGAAATCACACTCTCTCTTCTTTCGTCTCAACGAAAGTGCTGGAAGCTAAGCAGGGAGGGAAGGGAGGGGCAAACAAAAACTTCACGCATGCCTTGTGGCCTTGAACACTTTTTTCTTTTTCTTCGAATACGCAGCTTTTTCAGTGCGATTCCGCCGTGGACAAGTGACGGCCTCTCGCAACGATCTCTGTCACGACCGAGCAAGCCATGTTCAAATCAGCCAATGGCTCATAGATGGGCATTCTAAGTGTAATTTGTAAGCATCTTCCGTCATTTGTCGAGGGAAGAGAAAGCAATTCTTAGCTGACTCTGATAATTTATTGTGATTTCCAGGCCACGTGCTGCGCTATAACATTTGCTCGCATGTTCTCGGGAGCCTCTACTACCGATCGGCAGCATTTTCTGACTATGCTCAAGAAGTGTTGCAGGGCCCCTTTAATATGTGTAGCTAATCCTTGTTACTTTGCTCGTACTTGACGATTCTAAATATTTATGTGGTAGTTGATTCATGAAGCAATATCGACTTTTAATGTAACCATGATTATTTAAAAAAGTGTTGTGGGGCCCCTTTAAGTTTATTAAAATAATAGCAATTAATGAAAATTAATGGAATGTGTTCATTGAAAGCTTGGATCGTTGCAGCACGTCATGGAGCCGGTTTAAAGCATGAGCTTCTTTCTAAATGGCCTCTGAGATCCACTTTGGCCGTGCAAGAAAACACAACGTTAACAACGAGAAACACACCAGGGCACAAAAATGCCAAGGTGCCACTGCCACTTCCAATAATCCAATAAAGGATTGGGGTCCCCTCCGACTTGTTATACTACACAAACAGCGACACAGCACTAGAGCGCATCACACACCCATCTCACTCAGGTTCTGCATGCAAGGCTGGACCTCCTCAAACAGCTGGAGTCGTTCGGCCAGGGGCAGGGCAGGGCAGGTAGCCAGGGCCAGCGCAGCGCGTAGATAGCGCCCCCACTCGCCCGTCTGAGCGTAGCAGTCGAGCAAGCGGCGTTGCCCAATGGCTGCCAACCGGTGCCACCCTTCGTCCGCCTGGCTTCTCACGAGCTCCACCAGGAAGGGAACTGCCTTCTGCGGCTCACCCAGCTGGCTGCATGGATGTGATACAAAAAATTTAGTATAGTGTGCACTACCACGCAAGAATGGTCACAGCAGAGCTGGTGAGTACCTAGCTGATCCTTGCTTGCCTGGGATTTTTTCCCTCTCACTTCTCTCTTTCCCACCTCTTGCTACACTGTACTATACATTGCTACGCTCGCTCTTTATCTCTCTCTTTTTTGTCTGTTTCTTTCAATCCCTTCCTTTCTATATTTATTTCTGTATGTTCCTATCTTTCCCTCTCTTTTTTTCCTATCTTTCTATTTTTCTATTTCTCTTGCTTTCATTGTCTTTTTCTCTCTCTCTTTCTGTAGTCATTCTCACACCGTCTATACTTTTGCCGTTCTACCCTTTCTATTTCTCTTTTTCTATCTTTCTTTTTCTCTCTATGTACTCATTATCCCCTTCTCTTTTCCCCCTCCTCCCTCTCAGTTCTCTAGCTTTTGCTATACTATACAATACAAGCTATTCGCGGCACAGTATAAACAGTTTCACATCTCCTCTGCAAGTTCCCAGCTCTTGTGAACACTCAGAAGCAGCTCACAACTGAACACCGCCACCCCAGTCTGCCCTGTGTGTCCCCACTGAACTTCCTATTCCTAGTCGGCTGCAAGGATCACCATCATACCACTCTTGAGGCCCTGATCTCCTTTCTCGAACACGGAAACCCTATTGAGTGGCTTTTCTAAGCCGCTCAACACGGTAAACCAGGCGCTTCTCTCCTGCCTCTACTCCAATCACTATCTTTTTCTTATCCTCTTCTCTCTTTCTACCTCCTTCATTCCCCGCCCCTCACGGGTGTTTCGGTCGAGGTGTCCTACAGACAGTTACCGAGTGCTCTTCCCTTCTTTTCTCTCTTCTTCATCTTTCTTTCCCCTATACAGCCAAACCCCTATATAAGAAACACTGATATAAGAGACAAATGGGTGTAAGAGACTCCAGTGTGTCTGCATTGAAATAAGGACTGATGAGAAGATGCCTACATGGTACCTTGCTTGTAAGAGACACCTCACATAATAGACAAGAAATGCTCCCCAGTGCATGTCTCTTATAAAAGGGTTCAACTGTACCAAGAATCACCAATTATACTACGCTCAGCTAGAGTGCCTGGATAGCCGAGTGGTTACAACACTCCCCTTCAGATCATGGGTATGCGGGTTTGAATCTTCTCTCACCAAGAAAACTTTCTTTCACAAAACCTTTTCTCTTTGTTTCAGGTATCTCTTTCTCTCTCTCTCCCTGTACTCGTTCTCCCGGCCACCCAAGTTACTGCCTCCCATGTCGGAAAAATAGCCGCACACATTCTGGGAGCGAAGTGGTCGGGGAAGAAGCAGGCGTAAACGAAAAGAAAGGCATGAAGAGAGTGTGCGCCGATTCACGATGATAAAATTTTTCTTTTTTCAACTTACAGAAAACTTTGAACATATAAACCCTGCTGTAAACAGAATTCTGGGCTTTTATGTATCACAATCACTACACAGTTATGTACTTTACTACACTGTACAACAGTGATCTGCTATGCCACTTGTCATGCTAATGCTCCTATCTCTAATGCCCCTCTCCTCTCTTCCTTTCTTGCTTTTCTTTTTGCACATCTTGCTCTACTCATCCAAAACTTTCCAGGTAGGGCAATAGCGATCAAGGCGTATATAAGCATACCGAGAAATGGAGTTGCTTTCTTGATGAAGACAAGCCACCTTGTCAAAACGCTGGCTCTAGCACCATCCCAAGTACAACTAGCTTTCATCCGTTTGAGCTGCCATCATTCCCTGATCTATAGAGTTTCCTAAAATTAACTAGAAAAACTCTAGCACTGCGATCATTCAGCGACCATGGGAATGATGGGTAGTACACATATTTGCCTAGTCTTTGTACTTGCAGGCGGCGAATCGCCCTTGCGGCTTCGTTTATTGCTGGTTTCAGTTTCGTTTTGAATGAAAGAACAAATTCTTTTTAATTCTGTGACTCGATTCGAAACGATAAGCCTAAAAAAATAACGTGGTGAAGCACAATCAATGAACATTTGTTGATTTTTGTTTCGTGAGAAAACAGCTCCAAGCAACAAGAACACACACTGAGCCAGAAGCAGGACAAAAGTATGAAGATTCGACAAATCTGTGCACTACCCATCATTCCCATGCTCGCTGAAGAGCTGTGCGTTTCAGCTCCCGTAGAAACTAACACCTGAGTTCCCTCTAGTGTATATTAGGCAACTCTATGTCCTGAACTTCTGCCTTCTTTGAATAGCATGATGAGGCACACAGTTGCTCGGGGATCTGCCTTGATGTTGAGTACTTGGAGTTCTCTGACATGGCAATTTTGGACTCCTTCCCCACTGAAATGTGGATGCCATGACTGGGAATCATATTCATGCTCTCATGCTTTGCACATCAACAGCACACCCTTTACACCACCATGGCAGGTAGATGGATTTACAAACAATGAGAAAAGACATTCACTAAGAACAATATCATTTTCTACGAATAAAGGGCACAGATTCTTCATGTAGCACTAAAAGGTAAGAAGTAGTGGAGGGCAGTGACAGCCAGAACATCTCATGATTTGAGTGAATTATTGCAGAAGCTCCACAAGATGGTGGGAGCAATTTAGCGGGAATACATAAAACATGATTGCAAAAAAGATTTGTGTAAATGATATGTGCATAAATTCAGCATGCTGATGGTAAAACTTTGCCTGTATCCAAATTGTGCCCTAACATTAAGACTTATTGGCATTTAGCTGCATTGGTCTTGTTTGCATGCATGATATATGCACTTCAAATAGCCTATCTCTCGCTTCATTGTGAGATGACATTTGCGATAGTACCTACCCATTTGATTTCAAAGCACCATGTTCTTATAATAAATGCCAGCTTATTTATTTTCTTGCTACTTGTAATATTTGCATACACCAATATATAATGGCCCTGTATCATCAAGTGATTGATATATATAGTGAGAAATTTTAACAAATAAATTATCTTAATTAAGCAGAAGCTATAAGCCAAAAACAAGGCTACTCTGCCTAGTTTGCAGGCTAGCCTTTTCTAAAACTGTCATTCAGAAACCTACTTCAGCAAGTACTTTCACAGTAACTAACTTCAATCATATATACTGCACATAAATTAACAACTGCAGATAATCACCCCCCCCATGCTTTTCTAGACTATTATCAAACTGCTTTGTATAGCTGCGTGACTAAAGAAACACATGCCTCGGTTCATTCCCTTTCTTTTTTTCAGTCCATACTTGCAGTTCAGATGCATACTTGCACACACCTTCGCCTACAGTCATGTAACTTGAATGCTCTAGCATAGCTATTACTATTTGTATGTACAATGATTCACAGTGCTGCTCACTAAGCCCCGCCAGCATCCAAGCCGTACAGACCTGCTTCTGTATTCATTTTTTCATGTTTTAAATACCTTGTTGGGAAGTTAAATATTATAGCAACAAAATGCGCAAACCTCTAGCTGCCACCACATGTATCTTGGTTAGTTACCGTATTTACTCGCGTAGTGAACACACGCATAATAAATAAACCCCCAACTTCAGTCGTCAAAATTTGAATTTTTTCTTTCCCCTGCGTAATAAACGCACCCCTTACATTCTTCTTCTGCAGTACTGCTAACTGAAACTTGGCGCCTTTCTGCCAGTTGGATCCCTTCTATTTTCTATTATTATGCAAACCCCTTGGCTCAATCCTTCCCTACCCCCTTCGCCAGTTGCCACGCGCCGTAATGTTCTTCTTTTTATCTACATGCAGCACATTCACTGAATGATTGAATGAATAAACTTTATTTGAAGTCCGGCAGTTTTCTTCGGGCGAGGTTTTCTTTTGCTGCTTTTTTTTATTATCCATGCATCACAGCAGTGCTCACGAACATTGCGCGTCTAGAGACGTCGCACCTGACAAGACCACAGCGAGTGAAGGTCACGATACTGCCCGCGCCATCCGACGATCACTTCCTGCAAATACGGATCTTCAAGGCCCAACGATGTACACACAATTTTCGAGCAACACCGACAGTATTTGCTGTCGCGCTGTCGCGAGAGGCCATTCGTCGCTATTGCGTCGCAAGATTCTAGAAAACCAGAACAAATCACTTGTCACCCAGAAAAGATCTTAACGATTTCCGCAACATGGTAGCACCCCTGATTCTCATTCCACTTCACTTGTCCTACGCACCTACAGGAACTTCTCATGTGGAAGCGAGGCGGCGACCGTATTTTGTCATTAATCTTGTCATCGACGGCTTGTTTTGATGCTTCGGGGGTAGCTTGCTGCAATGTTGGTTACTTGCTACAATGTCAATGGCGGCGTCACAGTCAATGTGCGAGGTTGCCGTGAGGTTGGCGAAGTTTGTCATAGCGCCCGCTTCTGGGCGATCCTCGAGATCACAGCGGACACCACTGTTACAGTTGGGGGAAAAGATAGCCGCAAAACGCTTTTATGGCGTGCACGGGGGATGTGAAGACAGCTTGCAGAAGATAGCGCCACCAACCACTAAAGATGAGTAAGGTGCAACAAAGAAGCTGTTCTCAAACAGTGTACGTGCATGCCAATTGCGAAAAGCTACACGGCTAAACTTTTATTTTTTGCATTATCGCATTTTTTGCTCATTCCGAAAAGTTTTCATAAAGTTTACCTCGCATAATAAACACGCCCCAAATTTCACTCAAATTTCTAACAAAAAAATGCGTTCATTACGCGAGTGAATACTGTAGTTAAGCCAAATTTCCTGGCACAAAAGCAACTACGACTACATAGCCCTACTACCATATGCGTGTAGTAGTTTGAACGTTCAGCAGCACACAAAGTGACAAAGATGACAGAAAGGGCTCTTTCTATAGCTTGCGTTACCACGTGGGTTTTTAAATTTTTCCATGCAGTGCTCATCGACCACTCACATGTACAGCTCCGCCAAATCTCTGCCGACTAGCCTCGCCGACCGTAGCCGTCCTGTGTGTTTGAACATGATCATGGTGTGCTCTGACAGATCCTGCAGAGAAAGAGCAAAAAGACCAAGGCAGCATTTAAATAGCAAGTGGATACAAACTGCCACTCATAATTCTGCTTAATATAAGACAGTACCTAATTATGTCAACTAGATCAATGCACAAGCTATATATAATGTAGGATTATAATTTATAGCGTGCAGCTTTGTCACAGTCTGTATCATTGTTATTGTTCCCTTTTGAATTCGAAGTGAAAAGCAGACTTGTGTGATTTCCACATTAGGTCATGTCTTGACATAAAATTATGCAGCATGCCAACTACAAAAGCTAGCAGGACTTGCAAATGCTTTGCAGTTATGTGCAAAGGTGCACAGATATTTTGTAGATAGGCTTGTGCAAATATTCGCGCACTTCAAACATTTGATCAAATAATAATGTATTTCAATTTGATTCAATTTAAATTTAAATAATTGAAAATTTCAAAGCATTCAAAATGACAGAATGGGTGTATATTACACAGCGTGTAAAAATGGTTTCTCTATGTGAGGGAGTAATATAGCGTGAATACACATTAAAAAAAATTCCGCGCAGCTACGAAGCCTCGCTTCCAATTGTGATGCTAACCACTAGGCTCATGCGAATAATGAATCTTTGGTACAAAGTGAATTTGAAGCGAATGGTGATATTGGTCAAATAACTTCAAGTCGAATTAGAATAGTACATATCGCATACTATAGAGAAAAAATAACTACAATTGCCATGACCCAACTAACCTGCACAATATTTCTTTAAAATTAAAAATGGCCTTCTTTGTCATTTCTTATGTTTAAAGAAAGTAGGAACAACTTTGAATTGTAACAGGGTTTGACTTTAAGTAGCATGCAAATGATAATCAGTAAAAAATATATTGTTTTAAAATTTCCTACACTTATATCATACAGGCCAGTATAACATGCTTTTATTATTATCGATGTGAAGGTAGTAAATTCATTTAACCTTGAAGTGGGACTTTCAGCATTGTTGATTTCCTCTGATTAAATGTTTTCCCGGCTTCCCACCTCTTAACTGGAGAGAAACCACCTTTACTGGGGATTACATGCGGGCTAACATACACTTATTTGTTCATCTCGAATACTTTAAAATTTTCGATAAGTTAGGTTCAAATCAAAGCAAATTTGAATACTGTAATATTCGTTTGAATATTTCAAGCATTTGAATATTTACACAAGCTTACTAATCACAATCATGATCAATCCTTGTACAGAAGATTTCACGGAAGCCAATGTTTGGACAAGTTGTCTCATGTTTTTTTCAAGGAAACAACTGACAGGACTACTTGGCGAAAAATACGTCCCTAATTCAGTATGACCACAAATGAAGTGACACTCATTTTTTCAAATGATGACAAATTTTATCTGGGTATTATTACATTGAGATGCAATGCTACAAAAAAGTCTGCAAATAAATTTTTCCTGTTGCCTGCATTGTAAGAAAAAATAACATTTCTGTCTTACTATTCATTTTCTCAGACTGCCCCATTTTTCTCAAGTTAAAAAGCAAAACACTACGTTGTGACTGTATTCAGAAGTCTCGTGCAAATATGCTTCAAATATACAAATGAATATTACAGTATCTGGACTTGCTTTGGTCTGAACTAAAAGTATTGAATACTTCAAAGTACAGTTAGAAATGAATGATTAGATGTAAATTAATCTACATGCAAGCTCGTGTAAGCGTAATTTCACTGCAGCGAAGGGATGCTAAACAGTGAAAGCACTTATTTACCTATTTCAATCGGCATGTAATCACCCTGCAAAAAAGGTTTGACAGTAATAAAGTAACGCTAAGCTGTGAAAACACGTATCCAAAAGAAATCTGCACTGCCACGAAGCCAGACTTCAAGGTTAAATTAAGACACTGTCATATCAATTCATTTTTTAAGTTTAAAAGCTTGTTATATCGGCTTATATGCTTTAAGTTTAGAAAACTTTAAACGTAACAAATGTTACAGGTTATCACTTGCATGCTACTGAAAGTCTAAACCTTCTACTATTCAATGTTGTTGTCACTTTCGTTGAAGCAAAAAAAAAAGGCATTTGCACAGGCCTTGTTTCATTTTTCACAAGATACTGTGCAGGTTAGTAAGGTCATGACTGATTTGGCCATTTGTTTTTATATTATGGCATCCATACTATTCAAGTTTGATTCGAAATTATTCTACCAAAATCACTATTAGCTTTGAATCTAAAATTCACTATTTTTTGCACAAGCATAGTATTCACAATTTACAATTTTGTAAGCACTGATGCATGTGCAGGTCTGAGAGCTGCTTGTGATGTAAATGGCTACCTATTTTTTTTTTAATACCACAGAAATCAATTGTAAAGTGTTGACTAGTGTTGTCAGAGGGGCTCCTTACCAGGTAGTGTTTGAGAAAGGATTCCTTGGAAGAGAGTGCCTCCCTGAGCTGACTGTGCGGCGACTGGCTGTCCAGCTCTGCGCACAGAAGAACCAGAACACAACGAACTTTGAAATAACGGTCACTCACTAGAACATCAGCGCAGTGTAGGGCACCCATCCTCAAAAGTGCTATGATCATCCACAGCTGGGAATGACTACTAAATTGTATTACTTTGTGGTGTGACCCACAGACAGTTTGCACTCGGTGATCCATAACATGAGGTGGTGAAAAAACCTTTGAAAGTTTAGGCTTTGAGTTTACCGTCTACTTCATTCAGATTAGGGTATGCACAGCATATTATGCATGCAGTTGTGGAGTAGCAACACTGGTGTACAAGTCCACAACGATCATGCCAGTAGCAAGAGGAAGAACACCGCCTCTGCTGCAGTGTTCAGCTGCACTATTCATCTGTGCAGAATAGTGCATCAACTTACATTAATAGTGCTTCTAGCACTGTCGAAATTTGGGCTTGTTGGTGCATTGTGACGACTGAAAATAGCGCTAAGAAACGGGGACACAAGACGAGGACACACGGCACAGGCGCTAACTTCCAACATCATGATGTTGGAAGTTAGCGCCTGTGCCATGTGTCCTCGTCTTGTGTCCCCGTTTCTTAGCGCTATTTTCAGTCGTCACAGTGCTTCTAGCACTCACTCCAGCATTGACTATAGCATCTCTAGAGACCTTGTAAAGCCTATAAGCTTCATAGGCAATGTAAACTTGTGTACACTGAGAACACACATCATGCACCTTCAGAACTATGCCAACAGTTGACATGAACATGCGGGTGCCCACATAAATGCAATAAAAAAAATATTGCTGCACTTAAAAATGTAATTGGTCCCTCATAAAGTGTTGTGAACTAGACATGATCAGGATGTTGTTCATTTTACAACTACGAGAAAGATTAACTTGTCGTTCCGTCGAAAATGCTCTCGCCTTTCTCTTTTTCATAAAATTTATCATTACAATCCATCTTTAAAAGAGAGCCTTCTCTCTTCCCTTTCTTACATTTCATTTCGTTTCGATCATTGCTTTAAAGTAGGTGTGGCATTTTGCCGAACATCCCACTACAGTGATTCCTTCATTCCCAGAACAAGCAAAGACTGGAACTGCCTTTACGCTGCCTCCGCATCCCTCATCAACCCTGCAAACTTCAAACTCTCCATTTTGCAGCAATTGTAACATTTCGCTTACTTTTTGTTGTATAACCCCCACTCCTTTCTGTAAAGTCTTCGGGCATGGAAAGTATTCAAATAAACAAATAAATAAATAAATAAATAAATAAATGGCGTGAGCCGCGAGACGGTGTGGTACCGGACACTCACCAGCAGCTGGTGACTGCATGCCTGAAAGCAGCGCTATCACCGTGAGCAGGTGCTCAGAAGTAGACTCCCTGCCAGGCATCAGGCCACACAGGTCACCCAAATACTTCAACTGCAGGTGACAAAGTGGACGCATGAGATGAACAGTTAGTCTCCTTGAAGCCAAACAGCGAGCCAAGTTCTGTGGCATCTATCGTGAACAGACGCGGCCCTTGTTTCCCGGTCAAACGAGGTTGCAGACATTCGGATGCCTGCTTCGCAAATCGGTCCGAATCTCTTATTGCCTCTCTCTCCCATTTTTTATTTCCCCCAATCTTGCCTTGCAGGCTGCAGAAGCTAGCTCTACACTTTTTCTGCCACTAAGCCAGGACACTCCAACGACGCACCACACATTAGCAGATTAGCATTCAAAGAACATGCTACTGATTTTGTGAATAAGCCAAAGAATGGTGTGGTTAGACACTTTTGGTATCACGTTGCACAGTCATCCTCAAAACAGCCCATATCTATATTCCCTACATGTTGACTTTGGTAAATAAGATTTTTATTAAAACTGCATGATTTTGACACATCATAACAACTCTCCGTAAGTACCATCTTCTTAGCCAAAAGTGTACTGATGAGACTCGACCAGGGAACAAGCCCAACTCTTGTACCGATTGACACCTTCAAGACCGAGCTGAATGCCCATATGCATGGAACTAGTTGTGCGCAAATAATGGTGCAAGAACTAATGGTGCAACTAATAGTTTAAAAATAACTTTACCAGATTGAATATGAAATACATGTAGTGCCTTCCTATAACTCCTCTGAAAATACTTGTAAAACATGAAACAGTAGTTGAAGTTGATAATAGATGGAGGCTCACAAGGTGATAGGCATGAGAAATGAACAGAACTGGTCAAGTGAGGCATGTTTCAGTCAGGCTACAAATAGCCAACAATTATACGTGAGGGCTCGTCTATCATTCTTGCTCTGGCAACAAAAGACGAGGCCCGTTTTGAAACAGTATCTTCGACCTGACAACTTTAGAGTTCGATTACTTTTTACTCTGGAAATGATAGAGTTATCAACAGACTGTCACAGGGTGCACTACTTGCCTTTTCTCTGGCATAGGACCACAGCCCCACAGTGTGCAAGGAGTATGCTGCACCGTTCACCATGGTAGATGGCTGCTGTGGCTGTTGCTGTTGCTGCAGCTGCACTGGTTGTTGCTGCTTCTCTCCCTGTCGCGATGGTGACGGTGTGGCGTTGGCAGCAGGTGCCACTTCTTCTGCTGGGCCATCACCCTCGCATGCAGACAGCACCTCTAGGCAGCTGGTGAACACCCAGCAAGCCACTGCGCCTGGCGGTGTAGTCAACTAGGAGCAGTGACAAGGCAAGATTTCTGTTTTACCTAAGGTTAAACACTTTTATTTACCGGCTGGCAAAAAAAAAAGAGCTGGCTAACCATCCCATGTGTACATGCACAAAAATGCCCCATAAAGTGAACAGGAGGCTGACTACTGCTGTAGCTCAACTGGTAGAGCATCGGACGAGCTATCTGAAGGTTGCAGGTTCGGTCCCGACCGGCAATAAGTTGTTGTTCTTTTTTACTTTACCTCTTTCAGATTTATACACCCCATTTTCAATAGACTACCAATAACAGTGCCTGTATGAAGTTGTTATATCAAGGTTTAACTGTAAACATAACAATAAGCGAAGGCACATACTACAACTGCCTTCCAAATAAAATGGATCAAGATACTGAACTTGGTGAGAAATTCTTAAAGAGCGCTATCCTGGAAAACATCAAATCTCACAGCCTTACCACTCTGTCAGAAACATGAGACTAGAGCAAGTAGCAATGAACTAGGGTGAACTAGAGCAAGCAGCAAGGGAACAGTGCATCAACTGGTGCGCCTGTTGGGCCGATAACATAGATGTTCTCGACAGCAGCACCAGTGGTCAGCCACAAACACATTCCAACATGTTTGCTATTTGAGCCACTCAAAAAGGCCAAGGCACTTCCTGTGAGCCAATGAGAGCTTACACCATGAGAAACTCCTGTCCACGACAGCACTCCCATGGCACTCATACAGCCAAAAGAACTACGAATAAATCCCTAAATGACCAAAAATTCCTTAACTCCAGTTACAAGAGAATGCAACTAGCCCAACCTTTTGCTTTAAATGCAATTATACCTTTTTCACTAATTTACCGACACTCCAACATATATAAAAGCGCACATGATGTCCTTGTGCGCAAATGTACACACCTGCTACTAGTGCGTATGAAGCAGTTTTCTAGGCATATTTACACCATCGATTTTCACCCATGCTCTTCCTAAGACATGCAAGCGTTCGTACTGTAGCACATCTTGCAAAAGGAATTCCTCACCTCCAGTATTCCTAGCTCGTGGACGGTGTTGTGTAGGAACGAGAGGGTACGGGATGCCATCTCGGATGTTCGATTCTGGAAATAAGAATGCACATCAATATGCGCGTAAGTATAATCATGCTGCGAAATTGGCTCTTCTTCCAAAAACAGAGAGAAGAAGGACAATATAGTCAATGTGGAGTTGTCTGATCTCTCCGATCCTCAAATTCACTTTTATATGCCACTGCTTGTGACTTGTATTCACATATCTAAAGCCAAAAATTATCGATGAGCTTTTCTGGCCCCATTAACATCATATAAAAACAAGAGAACCACATACCACTCACTTGGTTTCGTGGTCCAACAGAGTTTTCAAGTTCTGCTGTGTGTAAACATTTACTAGTATATGTCCCACGATTGCATCCCCCGTCAGAAGCTGTCTTTGTTTGCCGCAACCCTCAACTGCACGTCATGAGTACATCTGTTCTAAGACAGCAAAGCCACAGCTAGTTCTGCATAGTGTACTGTATTTACTTGCGTAATGAACAAACTTTTTTTTCTCAAAAAATCAAAGCAGAGTTGGGGGTGTGTTTATTATGCGGAGCAAATTTTATTGAACTTTTTGGGATAAGAAAATAATGCGGTAATGCAAAAAAAAGTTTGGTCGCTTAGCCTTTCGCAATCGACGTGCACGAACACTGTTTGAAAACGGCTTTTTTGTTGCACTTCCCTCACCTTGGGTGGTTGATGGCGCTATCTTTCCCAAGCTGTGTCTGCCCCGCCCGCACACGACATAAAAGCGCTTTGCGACCATTATTGCTAGCAATCAATTAACCGCAACAGTAGAATCTGCTGTGACCTCGAGAGGCGCCCAGAAGCGTGCGCTATGATGTACTTCGCCAACTTCACGGCAACCTCACACGACGATCGCGACAATGGCGTTGACATTGTAGAAAGTAACTAACAATGCAGGAAGCTACCACCAAAGCATCAAAGCACACCGTCAATAATAAAATTAGCAACAAATGCAGTAGCCACCTCGCTGTCCACATGAGAAGTTGCCATAGAAAAGGTAGCCTATATCTTGCCTTCGTTGAGGTACGCACAGATAACAAGCACAAAGAGAAAATTGCAACCGAAGCGAGAATTAGGGATGTTACCATGTTATGTAAAAAGTGACAATCTTTTCTGGGCAACAGGCAATTCTGGGCAACAGGCGATTTTTTCTGGTTTTCCAAAAACTTGTGACGCGATGGCGACGAAGGGTCCTTCACGACCGCCATAGCGACAGCAAATGAAGTTGTCGTCACTCAAAAATTGCGTGCATGTGGTTGGGCTTTAAAGCTTTGTATTTGCAGGAAGTGACTCTCGGTTGGCGCAGGCAGTTTCGTGACCTTCACTCTCAGTGTGCTTGTCAGCTGTGTGTCTCTACACTCACATCGTTCATGAAACCTGCTGTGGCGCATTGACAATTAAAATACGCCAGGCCTGCGCGGTAGGCGCAGCACAGTCACAGCGAAAGCCAGAAGAGCAGCCTTTCAGAGCCTTTTCAAAACACTCATTCGGTAACTACTGCAAGCACACTTGCTTGGTACCCACTAGGGCATTAATAATAAAGTTTTTGGCAGTAAGCCGGCATTCGCTATGCTATTTTTCTTCATTCTTCTGAGAAGCATGGTATCCGCTAAACACCTGCTAGGAATTTTGTGCCGATTGTCCATGCAGTGGCTGACGACTATGAGGAATTATGGCTGAACTGTGTATGTGCCACAGGTAATAAGGGAACAACAACAAGCTTTTGTGATGGTTTAGAGTATTGGACGGCCTACTCGTTACGCCATTCGCATGGTGCGATGACTAGTTCTTCTTTCACTGTTGTAAAATGCTTTATAAGTCGTATTAATGTGATTGCTTTCCCGACATCAAGCCTGCCGAAGGCAAGTCTGACAACAAGTCACAAGCACCGGTGTAGCTCAGTGGTAGAATACTGGGCGGGCACCCAGCGGACCCGGGTTCAAGCCCCACTGTGCCATTGGTGCAAGGTCATGCCTGCCTAAGGCAAGTTTGACAACAAGTTACAAACACCAGCGTAACTCAGAGGTAGATTATTGGGCTACCAACCAGCGGACCCTGGTTCAAGCCCTACTGTTTCATTGGTGCAAGGTTTTCTTTCTAATTTCGCGCGATGTGGTTACGGACACCGGTGGTGGCAGCAGCGGACAACAACTACTATGCGTGACCCCAAAAGTGATCTCATAACAACTTTCGCTGTAAAAAGACAGTATACGTGCCGCGCATAGATATAAAGAAGTAAAATATGGCGCGCAGCAGCAGGCAAATGGGGGGAAAGAGTGAGCCAAGGTGGCCGAGAGGGGTCGGCATTATAATAAGATATGGAAGAGATCCAACGAGCAAGGAGTCACCAGGAGTTGATTAGTGGGACTGCAACGGAGATTGTAGGGAGTGCGTTTATTATGCAGGGAGAAAAAATATCCAAATTTTGTCGACTGAAGTTGGAGGTGTGTTTATTATGCGAGTGCGTTAACCACGCCAGTCAATATGCTATATGTAGGACACAAGCTCAATTTCACCATGTGGCACTCTAAGTATTCCCTGACAAATTTTTTACACATAACTCAGCATGAAATTCATCCATTTATGTCATTTACAGGTCTGGTTCGTTAGTGATGAATGCTTGCAGCCAGAACACATCATACATGTTTTTATTGCTCATTAAGTACTAAAGTCCTCTCATCAAACATTTTTTCTGTGTTGCTCTCCACTATGCATAAAGCTAAAGCAACAAAACAAACCAAGGAACCAATTTACATGATCCAAATCACACTGAAAACGATGTGGGAGCGAGGAAATAAGGAGAAGCAAACTTGCAAACTTTCACCAGCAAACATGTGACACAGCTTGGTGAGACTACAAGGTTTGCTGTGGTGTAATGCTATGACAACACCTAGCATTCACTCAGCAACTTTCAGCTTGTGCCTGCAAGACTTTGGTGTGCAGCTCTGTCCTTCTCTGCTTTTATTAGTTTTGTTCTTGAATGGTTAGCCACGCAACACATGACAGGTGTGAAAAAAGATAGCATTTCTATGAGAGGGCATCAAATAAAGAGACAGGAAGGTTAGGTAATGATTGATATGTGGGGTTTAACGTCCCAAAACCACCACATGATTTTGAGAGACGCAGTAGTGGAAAGCTCCGGAAATTTCGACCACCTGGCGTTCTTTAACGTGCACCCAAATCTAAGCACACAGGCCTACAACATTTCCGCCTCCATCAGAAATGCAGCCGCCACAGCCGGGATTCGATCACGCAACCTGCAGGTCAGCAGCCGTGTACTGAGGACCACCGCGGCGGGGTAGGAAGGTTAGGTAAGCATTGTCACAATGCCTGCCCACTAAAAAAGAATGAGCATTAGCCCTTACAGTCCTTGACATTGAGACACACGTATATATTTCATGCATCAAGATACACAATACAAAAAAACAAGGAAAAGTGCAGGACTAAAGTGATGAGAAGCTGTTGGACAGCAAATGTCACTTGAAGCGATGCGTAGGATAGGAGACCTGTCCTTGCTAAGGCATCAGGACATTTTTGTATCAGGTACTAATTCTGAAGTTACAGTAACTTGTCTGCATCAGGAGTGCAAGTGCCTGCTACTCCGATAAAGTTGCTGTGATGGAATGTTGGCTTTAGCATCATTTCCTGCTTGAAGGTTTTTCACACATAAAGGTATTCATACTGTATGCACGCCATAAACAAAATTCATCTTGAATAAATTCATCAAATGTAACGAGAACAGAAAATAAATACGGGCAGATTGCCTGTACTAACAGGCAAAAAGTGTGGTAGCGCACACTACCTGTAGTCGAAGCAGGGCACATTGTCGGGAGAAGAGGTAGTTGCGCAGCTGCAGCAGGGAACCCTTGCTGCGCAGCAGGAGCTGTCGCTCGGCACTGTGGGCGGGGTCTACGCCAAGCCGCAGCCCTCCCCAGGCCTCGCAGCCCAGCTGCGCTAACTGGCCCAGCCACTCGGGCATTTCTGCAGAACAGGAAGCAGCACGGTTGGCACACCGGAGCACAACACGAGTGAATTTTGTGTCACAATTCGAAGATTATGCGTTTGGGTAGCATTGCAAAAATTTAACTTTGGCACAACATTGTCCCCAAATAAAAAAATTAAATTCAGCAAGGGATGTGCAAACCGTAGCCTTGTGCGAATATTCTAATGCTCCGAACATTCAGATTATTACAGCATTTAAATTCTATTCAAATTTAAATTATTGAAAATCTCAAAGTATCCGAAGCAAATGAATAAATAAATGTATGGTCTGCATGTAACCTCTTTTAAAGATGGTTTCACTGCAGTAAAGCGATATTAAGCCATGAAAACGCATATTTAAATATATATTAATCTGTGCGTATATCTTTTACGGATGGTTTCACTGCAGTGAAGTAGTGATAAGCCGTGAAAACACACACCCAGGGGAAATCTACAATGTCGCAAAGCCCCAATTTAAAATGAAGATATTTCCTTCACATCGATTCATTTTTAAGTTTAAAAGCTCGTCTACTGACTTACATGCTCTAACTATAGCAAAATTTCAAACTTGAACTTTTACAGGTTATCACTTGCACTCTACTGAAAGTCAAATCCTGCTACTTATTCAAGGTTGTTTCTCCTTCCCTTGAAGCACAAAAAAAAAAGGCATCGCATAGGCCTTGCTTCAATTTTTTTAAAAATATTGTGCAAGTTGGGTCATGACAAATACACCCATTTTTTTCATAATTTAAGGTATACATGTTATTCGAATTTGATTCGAAATTATTCCACCAAAATCACTATTCCCTTCGAATTTGCTTTGAACCCATGATGTACTACTCACACAAGCCTAGCAAATAGTACGTTTTAGGTTAAGCAAACAGTGATTTGGTCAAATAATTTCGAATCGAATGGTTCAAGTAGTATGCATCACACAACATTATAAAAAATGAGCATATTTGTCATGACTCAACCAGCTTGCCAAATATTCTTTAAACTGGAACAAGGCACACACAAATGACTTCCTGGCACTCCCAAGCTACAATGAAACCAACTTTACAGGAGGATTACATGCAAGCTTTTTTGTTCATTTTGAGTACTTAAAAATGTTGAATATTTAAAATTCACGACAAAGTGAATTTAGGTACTGTAATATTCTTTCGAATATTTGAAGTATAGAATACTGGAACAAGGATAAATTCAAGGTCTCTACTAGCCAAAACCAAGGTATAATAAGCAGAAATACCATGGTGGGGTGACTGAGCTCATTTTGATGAACTGAAGTCCTTTACCACTCGCATTGCACTCCACTGAAGTGTGGCTGCATTCACTGGAAATCCAAACCGCTTCTTGTAAGCTCAGCAGCGCAACGATCTAGCTACTGAAAAACTTTAAAGAATAGCTCCCGAATAGTTCACTTAGTCCATGATCAGAGGCAATAGGCATGCCAATCACATTGGATAGAAAAGAATAAACATGAGAATGAAAGCAAGTGCTAATCAACTTGGATAGAAAAGAATAAACATGAGAATGAAAGCAAGTGCTAATCAACTTGCAAGTGGTATTTCAGTGGACTAAAAATATTACTGCCTCTCTACTGTGCTTTAGTTATACCAGAGTCCTTTCTAGGTTCTCTGGATTTCATCAACTCGCACTTTTTCTTTCCCTCTTTGCATTGCCACCAGCAGCATTTACAGGCCACCTACTAAATTGGCCCACAAGACCAAAATTTCAAAGTTTGTCCGTGCTTGTCAAGTGCCATGAGAGACAAACAAAATAAGAAATAAACTAACAGACACTTACCTCCACTGGCCGAATTGATGACCACCTGCGTAAACAGGGCGTCAAGCTCGTCATACTGCACCAGGGCCTCGTCGTACAGTCCCAGTGCCTCGAGCACAAACGCTAGCTCCTCCTGGATAATAACAACGGGGCTCCGGATGTAGACAAGTAGTGCATCGTGGCAAAGTGAAGACTGTACTTGGTGTGATCCAATTGTGCCTAGCCTCAGCAATTAACTGCGATTGTTTCAATGTAATGATAATTTTTATAGGCTAAATCTTCCTCAGCCTCTTTTCAGAAGACAGGAAACTGGCATGCAAAGGTACACTGAAAACTAACTTTGATCATCCTGGCGATTTCAAATACACCTAATGTTAGGCACTCAAGCACTCTGCCTACAGCCACCCATGAAACAAAGCCACAGAAATCGGTAATCGAACCTGTGACCTCCGGCTAAGCAGCAGAACAAATCCCTGAACCACACTCATCTGATGTATGGGCACTCATGTTGTGATGCGAAATTCTGAAAGTGAACGTTTTAAAGTCTACTAGAAACATAAGCTCTTTTCCTTTTTTTTGTCAAATAAATGAAAATATATCTTTAAGATAACTCCTTTACTAGTCTAATACCCCTGTCACACGGCCACCACCAAACTCTGTTAAACTCCGTCAACATAAAACTCCCCTAGGGAGTTCGACGGAAATGGAGGTTGTGGCAGTGTCACACGGCATTGACAAGGTTGTAATACCGTATTTACTCGCATAATCCTCGCACTTTTTTGGCGGAAAACCGATGCAAAGTTGGGGGTGCAAGAATTATGCGGAGAAAACTTTCCACGAAAGCGTACAGTGCAAAAAAAGCAAGCGAAGTGGCCGCGAATCGGGATTCTCACACCAGAAACTAACGAAAAGCTTTGAGAAGTACTAATTAAAACTTACCTCAACATTAAAAGCACTGGTTCAACACAAGGCAAAGTTTATTTCAGACACTAAAAGTGCAAGCAAATAGTCGAGAATTAGAACATTATACGCAAAGCTTGTGGGTGTTGCGGCCGTAGCGGTAGCATTCGTCGCGCAACAAGAGCCCTCAAAAGGTAAACGTAGGGCGTCAGTATTGGCTTAATGGCTATTTAATAGAATCGTTCATAGTTTCCTTCTGAAAAAAATAAAGTTTACGATCAATCCCAGTTTTAGGCACACGGCAGGCCCAAAGCGTCTTGGTGGCTTTCAGCTGCCGTCACTAATAGCGAACAAAAAACTCGTAGACTCCTAAGGGCCTACTGGCGGCCCTGTTGTCGTTGTTTAGTGCATGATCTATCACTTTCAACTTGAAAGCAGTCGTGTAGCTTCAGTATGGCGCCGTAACGTCACAAGATTACCAACACAACATACAAAACACGCTGCAACGCGCACTTGCCACTTTGGCTTGGCTTGGATAGGATTGAATCTCCGTGCAGTAATAGTACGCTTGATGCTTAAGAGATGGCGCCAGATGATGCGCGTCACTATCATCAGTGGTTGGAACGAGCAGACGACATTATTGCGGCAGTTTTTGGGGGTGCGGTAATTACTCGAGGAAAAAAAAGAAGTTGTATTTTTGTTGGGCGATGTGGGGGGTGCGAGGATCATGCGAGTGCAAGGATTAAGCGAGTAAATACAGTAGTTGCCCCAAGGGGCCCAGCCGGTGCTGTTTGATTTTTGCAGAAGTATCCAAATTTCATCTATAGTTGCTTTTTTTTGTGAATCTTCGTTATGCAGTATTTACAGACGCACACTATTCAGTAGGACTGAAGCAAACATAGCATTAAAGACTATTTTAAATGAAAAACAATACGCTAAATGTAGTGATGCTTGCAGTGACACTGGCCACCTTCTGCCTAACAATGTTTGTTTACAATTACAGTGTGCTCTACAACTAGTTGTTTGTGTACGAAAGTTCTTGTGTTTGCTTGCCTCGTCAGCACACATATTGTTTTCTGTATACTGTGCTGCGTCTTCAGCAGGTGACGATGATGCAGCGCTGTCAGTCATTCCTCTCATGTACAAACGCAAACACGACGACGACAATAACCATACGCACAGAAGAAATATCCTGTGGCCCAACTTGCGCAACACCATGTGGAGGGCATATATGTGGAGAGTAGCTGCACTCTGGTGTGTGTGTGTATATGTATGTGTGTGAAGAAACATGTTATGTATGAGTACTGAAACGAAAGAACATTTAATATTGCCAAAATGCATTATGGTTTTCACTGCGGCAATATAGTGCTAGAAATTTTTTTCTGACCTGCAGACTACTGAAGACGAGAGTACCTCTATTCGCTGCAAAAGGAGATCGCCGAACTTCCTTTGCAAAATGCTCCATTTAACTTCGTTTGCATAAGGAATGGACTGCATCTCCCTTGTCAAAAGTACGAGAGAGTTAGACGGTGTTCACGGGTGCCCGTGTGACAGAGGTAAAAACTCCCTTCGCGCTTATGCGTCTCATCTTCAAATCACGCCCAGCAATCGCAACAGGTTCCAATGTGTCTGCATGCTAACTACCTGTCTCCGTACCTGCAGGAAAAAGAAGTGCAGGAAAGACCATTGGGACGCGGTTCTCCGCTCCCGCTGCATCCGTATGAGCTCCTCGTAACGACCCAGATGGCGCCCCGTGGCGTGCAACAGTAGCTGCCGCAGACGCCCCAGAAGCGCTGCCACACCGACCGAACCGCTCGAGTCTGTTGACACCTGTACACACCTGCAAGGCAGACAAGCAGTGCATGTTGAAAGGCAACAACGTGACGAAGGCGAGATGATGAGGAATGAACAGGCATGCTCAGTGAATCACCACTAAGCATGCAGTAGACTAACATAAATTCAACCACTGAAAGCTACAGCGTTTGATTGAATTTACCGATATCTAGGCTTGTGTGAACATTCGAATTATTCAAATATTCGAACGAATAATGCAGTATCTGAATTCATTTTTAATTGAGTTTGAATCATTAAAAATTTCTAATTATTCGAAACGAACGAATAGGTGCATATTAATCTGCTTGTAACACTCTGTAAAAGTGGTTTCAATCCAGTGGAGGGGTGCTAAGCCGTGAAAGCATCTATCCGAGAGTATTAGTCTGCATGTAAAAGTGGTTTCACTGCAGTAAAGTGGTGCTAAGCAGTCAAAACACATTTTCAAAAGAAAATCATCACAGCAGCGAAGCCCCACTTCAAGGTTTTAATGAAGAATTACACTCACATCGATTCTGTGTGTGTGTGTATGTTTTTTTCAGTTTATAAGCTCATTACACCGACTTATATGCTTTAAGTATAGGAAATTTTAAAACGTAGCATATTTTACTGGCTATCACAATGACTGTACCGAAAGTGAAATCCTGCTACTATTCAGAAATGTTGCCCCTTTCCTTGATGCCAAAAGAAAAAGGGCCTTTGCGCAGAAGTTGTTTCAATTTTTGAAAAATATTGTGCAGGTTAGTTTGGTCATGATGAATATGCCCTTTTTTCATAATAATTTGTGATATATATATATATATATATATATATATATATATTGTAAGAATTCATTGGATGTCATCTTCCTCATCTGTCAATAACCATCATCACTCTTCGCCCGTTCCTCTTCATCATCGGCGCCATCTTGCTGTTGCTTGAATAAAGCGTCAGCTGAACCGTTGTATTTCAAGCAACAGCAAGATGGCGCCGATGATGAAGAGGAACGGGCGAAGACTGATGATGGTTATTGACAGATGAGGAAGATGACGTCCAATGAATTCTTACAATACATATATATATATATATATATATATATATATATATATATACTATTCGAATTCGCTTCGAACCTAAAATTCAGTATTTACAGAAGCTTACTAATATCTGAAGTGTTCAATGTTAGCTAAGCTATGCCATAAAACACAGCTACAGGCCTATTCGACAAACAGCCTAGTTCAGCTGAGAGCTTGATCATTATATAGCAGAGAAAAAAAAAAAACATGACTCAGAGTGACTCACAGTGAGGCCTAACAGGGACACGCCCAAGTGCTAAGTGACTCCCATCTCCATGAAACTTCTGATACATCTAAATACATATCCTCAGACTGAGCAGACGTTATTTCCTTTGCTTCTCAGCATACACAAAAGATGGTGCTAATGTATGGCCTTTCGAACCCCTTACCTGTAGCTTACATAAGCCGGACGGGGCGCACAAACAACACAGCTTGAGAAAATTAGGAAAAGAAAATGGGTCGAATTTGGCCCTTGATTGTAAATACTGCAATTGCGAGCAGGCGCATGACGAAATTGTGATTCTGGGCAAAACTCACAACAAGTGGCAGGTGAAATACTTGAGGCGCTTCACGCAGCAAAAAATGACGAAGCACGTTTAGTGACAATTCTGTGGGATTACACAGACGGGAACGTGCTTTTATGTAACATTTTTTTATAATCTCAGTGAACAAGAACCACTAAGGTAGAGTTATATATGAAGCATAGCACAAGAACGTGAGCCTTGTATTTTTTGTTTAATAAGAAGCCAATTATGACATGGCTGTGCTATCTCATGACTATATATTATTGAGCTTTGCTCAGCTGAATAAGCGATTGGCACTCTATCCCCATCGCCACCTTCTTAACTGCTTACTGTGTACATTTCTGGCTAGGTAAACATTTCCTTAATGCTATCACTCTAAAATAATCATTTCTTTCTGTAACACGTGATACATACTATCCTAACTATTAAAAGCAAAATTGTTCAACCAAGTCACTATTTGCGACAAACCTCAAATTCACTATTCATCTAATCCAAGCACTTTCGAATTAGCTTTCCACCCATGTCATGATGACACTCCTGGGATGAGTCTTATTCATATTCCCCCATTTAGAAGTGTATCGGGTGCACCCAACCAAACCAACCGGTCAAAAGTCTTGCTGGGGAAGTCGGCGCGCATGCGGTCATACACAGTCGCACGTGAGAGGAGCTTGGCCTTGTTGGCACGCCGCGCATCAGTCGGCTCCACGGCGACCAGCATCCAGTCGTAGATGCCAGCTTCTTTGAGCTGCGACATCCACTCGATAATTTCATCTCGCACCCGAGACCGATATGCCTCCAGGTCCTGCAAAAGAAAGGCGATGGGACACGAGTGTGGCTAGACCTCAAGACGCATCTATTTTGTAAGCAGCAGAACATGTTGACAGAAGAGCACATTCACGAACTATTACGTAATGCATCTTGACAAGACCAATACAAAAAGAAAAACAGGACAAGAACAGAAAAAAAAGCAGACACAACACTGTGCCCCTGCTTTTTTTCATCCGTCTCAGTCATTTTTCACATTGTCACATCAACATGTCAAGAGTGTTCAAATGCTATAAAGAACATGAACGAAGAGACTGGATACACCTGGATACACAAACAACTTTGCGTGTTATTTGTCTATGTTTCGATTCCTAAAATGTCCACATGTTTTGCAAAGACAGCAAGTGACACGTTTAGGTTTAAGGATGTCCCAATAAAACATAAGCCTACAGTGGCTATTAAAATTTTTTCACAGAATCGGATTTAAAAATGATAAATGAGGCAACATAGTGGCACATCATGTTAAACTACACTTTTATTTTTTTATTTATTTTATTTACAGGTACCTTACAGGCCCTTGGTTAGGGCATTGAGTAAGGGGGGCTAACAAAGACATGTACAACAAGTAAAAGGGCGAAAGGTGCCAAAACGTGAGCTCGAGACATGAGTATCAAATAAACAAGAAATAAGTAAGTATAAATTGACATCATACATCGTTACCAAAAAACTAGAAAGATGCAGTTCGTGGCACGCAGCAGTTAGGAAGTGTACAATACGTGTAAGTTAAATTGGCACAGATTGTGGTATAATACACTGGGAAAATCATGAAAGCGCTTGCAGGAAGTGTGAACAGTTCGTCCTAAGCAAACAAAAATAAAGCACAAAAAATAAGGGGGCAATAAGCGCATTAGAAAGAAACTTTTTGCACAGCATTATGAATGTCATATACATACAAGAACGAAGCTGTGAACATGAAATTATCAACCAAAATGTAAGACCAATTTGTTGCGGAAAGAAACAGGGTTAGTGTCAGATACCAAGTTATCGGGAAGATCACAGAATCGGATTTAAAAATGATAACTTATAGATTAGACTTCAGTAGGAAGACTACCATTTTTCGTAATCAATGAGAAAATCGTCAACAAAAAGTGAGCGCTTAATTACCACCTCACCAGGCTACTGCAACATCACATAGTTTGACCCTGTACAGTTTCGTCCAGTTAAGCGTTTAAGTTAGCAAATATAGACGAGCAAATAGGGACGGTGCATGGTTCAAGAGAAAAAAAAATGCAATATATCAAACATACTTTGAAATACTTCCTGTGCCAACAGAACACATGACTGAGATGGTATTTGACAACCTGTAATCATGCAAACTGTATTGGGAGTAAGGCGTAAACATGATATTCAAAACCAGAAATTTTGCCAATAATCTGTGCCAACAAATACAGCACCAACCCTTTTCAATCAAATGAACTCGTGTACAACTTTGAAGGTTATTTTACCACTTGAAACACTTATTTTACCTTTCAGACATACTACCATCATGAAAACAGACCATGTGTCAACATTCATATTTTTTAGCAAGTTTACACGTGACATAAAAGCGATACTATCATGAGACATTCTGTAAGTTAGAGGCTCAAGATCAATTTCAACTGCTCTAGGTTATTCAACATGCCCTTAAACGTAAGCACACTAGCGCTTCTGTCTTTTACCCCCCTGAAATGTGATCCCTATAGCTGAGAGCTGAACCTGCACCTGAGCGCTTAGCAACGCAACATTCAATCCGCCAACACAGCAAGCAAAAAAACATACAGGCACTGCAAGCCATGCTCACATTGCAATCGGTGCAGTAAACGTGCAGGTGTGCCTGATCGAGCAGACGGCAGTCCTTCTCTCGAGACAGTTGGGCCGCATCGTACTCGACAAAGCGACACTCCACCCACACCGTCTTCGGGCCCCGCCCATAGGACCTGCATGGTTTCGATCGGGCACCGAAGTGTTTGCTCCACATCTGCACAACTGATGCCTTCATCTATGACTGCCATTGGCTGAAAGCAGGATCGAGATACCATGCATAAATCTGACAAGCATTTATTTCCTACAATCGCTGAGCCTCTATCAAGTGAGCTGTCGCAATCAGCATAAGGTTCCTGAAGGTCTTCCATGACCGGATAATAGTCATCATTAGAAGACAGTCTCTATTTCGGAAATTTAGAGTACACCTTGAAAATAATTTTCAATGCTTCAAAAGTTGAGAGAAGAATAAAAACAAAACACATTAAACAAAGTACATTGTCACTTCACACCGTGAAGAAACAAGCATTCCACACATTAGCTGTATGAACGACCCAATTACACAAAATGGAAACTGAACCTGCAGACTGTAATCCTCAGAAAATCATGCTAGCAGATCTGAATACCAGGCGTTCTTTTTCCTACCTATCCCAAATCGTTAAAATAAGATGTTCATAGATTATTGAGATGGAACAGTTTCTGTTCAAATGTCCAGACTGACAGATTGTAAACAAAGAATAGTTTCTAAAGTCTTGCGACTTATATTGAGACATGTTAGCCGATTACTGATGTCAGGTGGTGAAAGCAAATGATAAGGTTAAAACTATTGATGAAGTTGTTCGCACGAGTAAGAACTTTTCAGTGAGCAAGCTTCTATGGGAGATATGCAAATGAACACTTCACATACAAATTCTCTCTAATCTAAACTGCACAAAAGCAGATATAAGTAATTATGCAATTTAAAATAGCCACAACAGCTCAACTGTAAAACAAGAAACTGCAGCACTCTTGAACTAGCAGCTGACAACAAGCAAATGCTTATATTGTTACCTGAATGACAAGTCGTCGTAAAGCACCCCCATTGCAGTAAAATAGAAAGTTGACCTAGTTGGTATACCACCAGGATTGATACAGCGCTAAAAAACGAAGACATAAAAAACGGAGAGCACAAGACGAGCGCTGTTTTGCAACTTGAAGTTTCTGCTCTCCAACTTAAAGGTTTAAAAATGCCAATTTCTTTGTTTTTTTCTGGCTAGCTGTAGTAGGAGGCTGTTGAAGTGGGTAAAAAATCAAGGTCGTCCTGACACACACCAGTAGTGTACAAAAAAAGTATAATAGAGTATCAGTACTGCCATATGTCCATAAATTTTTTATGACTTTTAGAATGAAGTTTTTTGCTAAAGAAAGGCTAGCTCCAATCTGGCCTCTTGCTTAGAAAAAAACAAAGAGGGTAGCGATGGAAAAACAGCCAGTTATGAAATTAAAGATGTACCCACTTATGTACGTTGTGTTGGGTTGTATAAGGAACTCCCTTAACTTCTATTACATTGTACAAGGAACAAAGCGGTAAATGTATTAACATTTGCTTAAAGGAGCATAATCAGTAATTGATAAAGCCTAATGCATTGCATCTTGCATCGCATTGTAATTCGTCTGGCTGCTATCCTGCGTTTGTGCGGAAGTACTTCCGAGACAAAGTTGCACATTATCCCCATGAAGTGAACGAGGCATTTCACATTTAAAAAATTGGAGACGCATGCGTTAGCCAGGCATTGATTTTATTAAGAGACAAAGTTTGAATACCTGCTTGGCAAAAGTAATGTTAAGAGACAAGTTTCGATTTTCTAGCTGATGCACACGCGTTGATATTCAATGAAATGTCTAATACATACACGTGTGTCCTGCTCAGCATTGTTTTCCTGTGTTTTTCTTTCTTATATAAACATTTTAGTTTCAAAACGGCACTCATTCTGTGCATTCCATTTTTTATGTATTCATGTTCTTGCACGGCCTCCCTCATGAAAATGTTTGTTCTCTCAAATGTGCTTGAATATCAAACTGATCTGATGCTATTTGTTCTATTTTTCCAAATTGTGTTATTGAAGTCTTCCAGGATCCGACAACAACAGGTGGTACATATACAGGGTGAGCAGATGTCAACACCACAGTGAAGAATGAAATGTACGGCCAGCAACACGCCATGCAACATACCGTGTCCACTCTACAGGCTCCTGCGGCAACCCTTCCAAAAGCAGAGGCTCAATAGCTTTGAACACTTGCTTGTCACCTGCATCTGAGCAAAACATGGAACACACGAACATTTTATATTGTGAAGAAAGTGCAGAACAAAAAGAAAAAAGATGTTCACTATCACAAAAGCACCTATGTAAGCCACAATTAATTTCTGATACCGAAACATTCGCTGAAGCAATAGCACTGAAAATACTGGTATAGGTAAAGAGTACATAAAGCTTCAATAATCCATAGTCAAAGAAGGAAAAAAACATTAGAAAACAGAACTCAGCTACTGCTTTTCAGCAACATAAGGTACTAACCTGCTTTTTTTCTCATGGAATGTTAAACACCAATGCACAACTATGCTGATCAGCACAGCATGAGCACGAAAAGATGGAATGTTCCCAGTGCAATGCAGGAAAATCAACCTTTGGGGGTAAAACAGTCTAGCTATTTTCACAAATTTCAATTTGGTTAAAGTAGCTAGACATGAACAACACAATTGATGGTAAACCAATTTCAGCACTATACTAGAATCGGTAATTGTCTCATTTCCTTCTTAATCAGCCTTTAAATAGCCCCTAAAGAATTATTCAAGAACCTAGTGCTGTATGGAATGTTCCTAATTTAGGACCATGGCCAGGAAAAAACTTGCTTAACATTGGAGGATTTTGTGGGGTATTACACCGGTTCTGAAAAATCTGGGTTTGGTTGCATCATTTCAAGCAGAAAAAAATGATAATGCTTTGCTTGGAATCAGTATCAAAATGGTCTATTCTGGCCAATTTTCGTTTGATGCATCCAATGGCAGATGAAAGAATTTTTTTTTTACATGGTGTTCTGTACCCACTCCATCTGGAACTAGGTTCTTTACACTATCCAAAACTTCTCAGAGATTATCCCCGAACACAAACTTGGAGAAGACCAATAACGACTCTACACAAGTAGCAATACCTAATTCCCTGTAACTTTCACGCAGAGGCAGCACCTAAGACTTGCTAGCACAAAAAACTACAAAACAGAAAAAACAGAGAGATGACTATGTACCCTGCTTGGTAAACATCGCATGCGTGTTATATAAGCAACAAAGTCGGCAGGATTGTGGTGTGCTTGCTGTTTGCTTCCATATTGACTGTCAATGAAACAAAAGAGTTGCAGATGTTACATACACTTGAAAAATGACCTACAAACATGGAAATCAGTACCGAGTATGCTTGCAGCACAAAATCCCAAAAAGGGTTCTTCATGCGTGCAGCTAGAAAACAGGACAAATTCAAGCTATTATACTCCAGGGAGGGTGAATCATTCACTTTTCAGGGCTGTATACACACTGTGTTGCCTTTTTCTGTGTTGTGCATTTCTCAGTTATTCAATAATTAAATTACAGACGTGACTCGACTTCATCTTTTTTTTTTTTTTTGTAAAGCATCCCATATATCATCTTATTGAAACACAACCATGAGGAACAAGAATTCTATACCCAGGATCAGGATCAAGACTGAAACTGTAGTACCTGGATGCTGTGGAATCTTTGTGAAGATTGGGATAGACTTGTTTCTCGCATCCTTATGTCAAATCCAGTTCAGAAATAACCATAATATGCGATATATGAAAGGCCTTTTCTCAAATGCTAATGTTATCCGACATTCCTTTCATTCCATTCCCCCCCCCCCCCCCGCTTTCCAAATTCTTCACTCTTCCAGCCCTTTGGGGGACTCAAATTTGTGATTGAGGCCAGATCGCTGAAGCGGGTTTCAGACCCCTGCTTTACGGTTATGGGCACAAAAGCCTTAAAGGGCCCGCGCAATGCTTTTTCAGCATGGTTAGAAAATGCTGCGGATCGTTAGTCGAGGCTTCTGAGAACACGAGCCAAACATTAGTACGCAACATGCGGCCTAGAATTTACAATTACGTCTGAAAGTCAGCTAGACATTGTTCCCTTTTCATTTTACAAATGATGTCATATACCCAAGCCATTGGGCCACGTTCCTCAATTTCAAGCCATTGGCTGATTTGAGCATCACAAGCTGCATAGTTGCGGTGGCTGCCACACGATGGCACCATGTGCTCGTACACGCGATCGCACTGAAAGTAACCTGCATGTTCAAACAATAAGAAAAGAAAGAATCTAAAGACATGATGCATGCGTGACGTAACTTCTTCATTCCTTTGGTGTCCCTCCCTGCTTAGCTTCCAGCGTTCTCATAGAGACAAAAAAAAAAGGAATTACAGGGTGCAACGAATCTTTGCAGCTCTGCTCATAGGATATTTAAACTATCGTAGGTGACTCATTTTGTCTTAATTTGAAATTCAAAGTTGGGGGGTCGACCAAGAATTGAAAACTAGTTTCGGTTGCGAAGTCTTTTTGAAAATGATCGCCACGTATTTGCACAAAGCTAGCTTTTCTGCACAACTAAAAGCTACTGTCGTGAAGTTATCTTCGACTTCCTTTTCTTTGGAGACATTGTAAATAAATTTGTGCCTGCCATGCGATTTCAGAGAGGTTGCCTTACATTCGAGACGACTTACAATCGTGTAAGTACCATACTTGACAAATTCTAACATTTTTACGGCGGTTCATTCATGAGGCAATACACTCCTTTAATGAAGCTATTCGATGGCTACGTCTTGCAGGACCCCTTCAAGTATGCTAAGACACGTATGCTCATTTCTCTTCATTCCTGTGGCTATGAAGGCACCTTTATTGTACCTTACATTTCCTTAATGAGTTCTCTGCGGACTGGTGGACAGAAAGCATGCATTTGATAGTTTAATGCCACAAAATTGTTGCCCTGTATATTTCATATGAGTTTCGTAACTGACACAGAAGAAAGAAAACACCACTTTATGCAGACGTATGTGAAGCTGTCAGTTCATAAACCTACCTCTATTATCACTGGGGTTGTACAAGCAAGAACCGCACTATGATTACCAGGCACACCATAATAGGCGACACCAAATCAATTTCAACCAGCAAGTGTTCTCTAACAAGTTTCTGAATCGAAGCACATATGTTTTCTTCTCATTTCACCTTCGTCAAACTATTGCCACCACGGCCGAGAATCAAACGCATGCCCTAGAGCATAGAAGTGCCCCACATTCATAGAAGAGCATGTCTATATCGGCTTGAATCCTTTTAGAGAAGTCACAATATGGTCAAGTTGTACAAGTATAAAGTAGAGAATGTAGACAGGTGAATAAATAACTTCTCGCATGAATTTATGCATGAGAGCCATGCGAGTGTAGTCTTCAAAGGCCATAACACAGTTTCTGACAGCCACCGCTTCAAAGCACGTAAAAAGTTAATGACTGTTAACATAATACACTTATTATTCATGGTTAGTGATAGGGAACATGACCCCATGAAGCAGTACCGCACAGGAAATTACAGCGGAAACGTGCAGGGACGATAAACAGCACATCCCGAACAAAGTAATTAGATAAGTGTCGGCTTGGTGCAGCAAAACCGCCCCTTGAAAACAATGCGTATTGATTATCGAACACATTCTTACAGACTGTAGTAATGATAACTTTATCACAAGGATATCCGCTGACCCTGTCCTGTGATCCAATATGAAGTTGGGTACCAGGATTGGGAATGCATAAAGAAAAAGTGTAATATAAGACCATTTTTGGAATGTGTTTGACCAATGTGAAAGGACCTCCGTACTAAGCCAGAGATTGCGCATCAAGCCTGTGAAGTTTTCCCCAGCCATCACACTTACTTCCACTCTATGTGGCTTATCAGGTCTACATTGTGCATGCTTGATACCTGTTTGTTCACTGTTAGGAAAACATTTGTAGCAGCCTACAACTTTCTGCAGCATTGTATAAAAAGCTGTAATGGCTGCTTATAACAGCATTCCAATTTCCCTTTTGTTTTAATTTACGTTGAACACCAAAGAAAAAACACATAAATGTCCCTGTTCATTACACTAGATGCTTCCTATCATGCATCCCGCTAAGTAATTATTAACTTAACTTGACACCACCAAAGGTTTTCTTGTTTCCATTCTGGCATCGTTTCTTACTGAATAGTTAAAACTGGGACGGCCAGTATGGACTGATATTATCAACCCAATCATGAACTCAAACGCTGAAGCACCGCTTTTAGCAGTGCTTGTGTACAGTGAAAGAGTCTAAGACACATTCTCGCCCAGAAGGAAAGCCTCTTTCAAGTCTCATAGAAGTATTGATGTAGTAAATGACAACTCACGGAGAATGATTGCACATATATACCTGATATTAACCAACAATTTTTTTCAAAGAAAATTATGAATTGTTCAAAATGCTCAATTAGGTATTATACTTAGTATGTAGCATTGAAACGGTCTTTTCTTAGATCCGGCATCACTTCTTTCATTACAAATTTCAGACAGAACAATTCCTAACGCAGCAAACCAACAAAGTTGTGCTACTTTCATCTGATTATAGAAGTAAACTGAAAGGATAAAATGACAATTTTTCATGTCATTAGTGCTCTTGTTTCGTCATAACCTGGTGTTTTTCGCTCATCCCGCATGCATGAGTTCCTTCGAAGGTTTTATCGTTTTTAGTTTTTTATTTTCTTTTACAGGTTAAAACCAGCCCTGTTTCATGTTTTTAACCTCTTCTCAATCGCATTTTTTTAAGGCACATATATATGCACAGGTGACTGCAATCAAATTTCAGTTTTAATCAGAGCTCTTTATCTCTACTGTCTTTCTTTTCCCCATGCCTTTGCGCTGCCTTAGCTAAGTGAGCAAAAGGATAGGTTACCTTGCATGCTATGTCAGCAACTAGACAGTCGCATTACAAAGAGTCGCACAAGGCACACTATTAGCAAAATTGATTATTAATAATTATTTCAATAAAGATATTCCGCTAGACAACGGTGCAGCATACAACAGTATAGCGACATCTTGGTTAGCTTGAAACACAAGGGCTTCACAAGTGAATGAAGGAATGAATGGAAGTGCGTGAGTGAGCAAGTGTTTGTGCTTGTATGTAGGTATTTGTTCGAGCATGTGCGCGCGATGTTACAGTCGGAAAAGAAGTTCAGAATGATTTGTACAGAAAAAACAATAAAATCTGTAAAAATCTTCTTTTAAAGCATGGTTTCCGACAAAATGAAAGCACGGCTTGCGGCATAATGCACTTCCAGGTCAATCTCTAGTACAGAACTCAACTGGGCAGTTCGTTTACAAATATAGTTCCACTTTATTGAGTTTAAGGAAGCATCATGAAACAATACCATTATTAATAAGTCAACACAATCACTGCAGGTTGAATACTGCACAAGTGAAGACTACTTTGGCTGAATATAACTGTTACACTCTCTGTTGATGCCCGCCTCACATCAACTGTGCACGATTATTTATTTTTATTTATTTATAATACCCTTAGGGCCAAATGGCATTGAATAGGGGAGTGGATATATACATGAAATATACAAAAAAAAACAGTTCAGTGGTTTCAGTTAATACAATACTTATGCAGAATATACAAACAATGTAGTTATTTCTAAAAAATAAAATAAAATAGACAGCAGCAATTAGTACAGATATTAGTTTTCCTGGTTATACTATGTTAGCTAATGTTTTGCGAAAAAGTTAGCAGTCAGTGATGTTTGCGGCACTTATATGATTTCTAACGTTGACTTTCTTAGTATTAGTTCTGGCGGGTCTTAGTTATTGTAACTACATAACGGCATTTGCTAAAATCTGCTCAATGCAAACACGAGTAACTAATTCCCTCAGCAACAGCCAAACACTGATGTGCCATAGTTATATTGTAATCCTGGAATGCATGAATGAGCCCATTTTTATTGCTCTAAACAATAGGCTATTCTTTACGACAGCAAACATATGTTACTCATAGTTCCATTATCTGCTGTAATGTAATATGATTCCCAATTCACACTTTTCTTATCGCAACATTGTTATTTCACAAACACGTTCCCCTTTCGTTCTCCTGATATCTATTATGCATTCACTAAATCATGAATTTGCCAGAGCAAAGAAGGCTTTAATAAGTTTTTATGCACTTAGCTAAACTTTTTATTCACCCAGAAAATTATGAAGTTTAATATAACTCAAAATTACTGTAAAACCAGAACATAATTTGTATGAATGTCACACACTGCAACTGAACCAGCAAAGAAGGCAACGAAGAAAGCCGATTCCCAGGACTAATGTGGTGCAGCTGCTGTTAGTATGAATTTACCAGTTTCAGAGGCACGTTAATTTCATTAGCTCTCCCTTTCTGCCCAGTCAATCTATCTGTCGTATGTCAGGATGCTTCTACGGTACGTGAAAGGCACGGTTTCATAAAATACATGGTCAAAGGCATGAAAAATTTGTGAACATGGGTTGTTCCTGGAGCCAACATTTGAACAAGCAGACCTGTCTTCTTCGAGGCGGCAAATATCTGCATTAGTACAGACATGTGCACAGGGTCTAATATAAAAGTAAGGCACCTTTTCCGGGAAAAATTGATTCTGTGATCTGACTCGCAAAAGTGACTAAAGTTCTTCAAAATACTCTACCACTGCATCGATACAGTTGCAGAGACGGGTCAGCCACAACTGGAAGGCACCCTGAAAGTTCTCAACCAGAACATGCCTCAGAAATCAAAACATGTTCTGGATGTTTTCCACCATCTCCCAATGCTCTACTTTCAGCTTTCTGTTCAGTTGGGGGAACAAAAAATTTGCGTAATTGCAAAGAAACCACTACAGAAGAGTGCCACAGATACTTATCATTGAATATAGTGTGAAAAGGCCTTTTCCGAATGACCAAAGTGCAGCAGTCAATCCCCTTCGCGACCAGAGAAAGTCTTGCTTATGCATTCTACAGTATTTCCAAAGACAGGGTCACTAGCTGTCCCGGGTTGTAAAGTCTGTTCAGAGTGTGCGCCCATTGGTATAGGCTTGTGTACCCATTGGTGTAGGCTTGTGACTTTTGAGAAAAAAATGCCACAGACATCCAAAGCTGTATATGACTATGATAACATATCTTGTGATGTTTTGAAACTTTAAAGGGAGTCTAAAGAGAAAATTGATTGTGTACTTATTATTAAATCACAAGTTCGCATTACCAAAAACACCACTCTTACCCCGAGAAAAAGCTTGGCAAGTAAGAAAACATACAAAAATGAAAAAGTGGTTGGCGACACCACGTTGGAGTTCCCACACAATCACCGGGATGTCACAGATTGTGACGATGTCTACAAGGGCCTACGCAATTCCTAATTGGTAGGTGTGAAGTAGCTTGTTCCCTGAGAGGACCAGAGACTAAGCATGCCAAGTTTCAGAGCATTTTATTGAGCTAGTGTAGCCAAAATATGAATAAAACATTTTGAGATTCATGATGTCAGTGGAGAATTTACTGCAAAATTTAAAAATGAAACTTTGACTTTTATTTTATCATTCATTAATGAGGTTATGATGGTGATGTTAAGGACAATAAAGTTTTTCAGAATATAATTTATCGGTTTAAATTTATTCATTACTTTACTTTAGTGTCCCTTTAAAGATGAGAGCAGTTTCGTTCCTTCAGAAACAGGACATTTTGAGTGTCAACAGGTTTCTGTTGACTACTTAGCAGCAAATCTATTGAATAACTTAAACCACTGAGTACACCTGTAAACTTCATATGAATTAAGTGAGTCGTATCAATAACATTCATTGAGATAGCTACTTTTGAATGCTACGATGCTATGGTATCACTGGGAGTCTGTGGCCATCACACAACCAATCAGGCACAGGAAGTCAGCGTTAGTTCTTTTTAGGTCCTGCTCCTTTACCTATATTTTCCTGTAGCTATATATACAATGCCAACGGTATCTTGTTCACTTTGTCAACATGACCTTGTTCACCCTTATCTAACCTATGGAGCATGCTTGAATGAGAAGCATAAAGGAAGAGTGACATGTTTAACAGCATATGCAACACTTGGTTGACCACTGTTGAACAAAATTGTGTTTTGATACCACGTAGTGCGGCACAAAGACACAGCTTTCCTAATTTTTTTTTGAGAAGGTAGGAAGAGGGAGAGAAAAGGGGCAATTATACTAATGATCAAAATTTGAAGTTCAATTATGGAATGTTCTTTCAGCACTACAGTGCACATGTAGAAAAAAATTGAAGGGGCCTGGCAGCGCTTCAACTTAGTAAATTCTGCAGGTCAGTGGTTGAGGCTCTCGCGAATATGTGAGTGAAACATAAGAGCACAGTACGTGGCCTGGAATTTACGCTTCATTTTCAAGGTGAGCTAGAAATCCATAGTTGGTTGTTCAACGAGTTCTGTCCTCAATAGCATGTGGCAACTCTAGTCTCAACTTTGCACATGAACCTAAGCTCGACTGTTCAGTTTCGAATAACATGTAGCCTGCGATGGAGACGAATGCTGTTGAGAATGAGGCTCTGGTTCAGATTCTCAGCTACATTTGGTCACAGGCGAATTGCAAGAATTGTCTTACGTTTGTTAAAATCTATGAGCTTGGCATGACACCTTGGGCCTTAGTAATTTATATGAAGCCTTCCACGACAACATGTAACCTAACATACTAAAATAAAATCTGGGATAATACAATGAATAATTGTTTATTATTTAGAATACATCAAATTAATATCAAGAATGATAGCAATATTTGTTAGAGCCAAAGCCACAATACAATTATGAGACACAGTACTGGAGGAGTAAAAATTAAGTTCAACCACCAGGTGTTCCTCAACAAGCATTTAAATCTAAGCAAATGAGAGTTATTTGCATTTAACCGCTACTAACATAGCAGCCACTATGGAAGGCAGTCAAACTCGCACAGTTCTGGTAAGGAGCAGGATATATGTGCAGCATGCACATGTTTAAAATTGAAAACAAAAACCTGCATGTCCCTTTTATTTTTATGAGAGCTGTCTTTCCAGAGAGAATGAAACCTAACACACAAGCATTGCCCTGTCAAAGGCGTTTCTTGGAACATTCATGGCTGGTCTGGAGTAATACTCGTGCATTCTCAGAGACTTGTCCGGACACGCTGTGAAGTATCACTGCGATTTCACTTTCTCGATCAATGTGGGGCGCAGAATGCTCATGTTAATATTCGGCATTCCTTGTGCCGAAAACCTGATGTGATTATGAGGCAGATCATAGTGTACAGCTCTGGAAATTTCGACCACTTAAGGTTCCTCGACGGTCCACCTTGGTGGAACATTGGCTGCAGTGCTTGGCTGCTGAATCGAAGGTCTCGGATTCAGTCCCGGCTACGACGGTGGCATTTCAATGGAAGCAAAATGATGGAGGCCTGTATACTGTGCCATGTTGGTGCACGTTAAGGAATATCAGATGGTCAAATGTTTCGGAGCCCTCCACTACGACATCTTTCGTAATCATATCATGGTTTTGGGACTTAAACTCTCAATATCATTAAGGTTTTTTAATGTGCACCTGAATCTGAGAACACAGGGCTCTAGCACTTCGCCCCTGTTAAAAAGCTTCTGCCATGGCCTCGGCGACACCCACGACTTTTGAATAGTAGCAAGAGCACCGTAATTATTGTACCGTGGTGCTGAAGCACACATTGCCCTCACCGCAAGTATAATGAGAAGCAAAATAGAGGGAGAAAAATAACACATGCTTGATCCCTCCTTAATTGCAATCTGTAAAACACGAAAGTAAACCATGTCTTTACAGAAGTAGTTAACTGTACATTGGTATAAGTGAGCTGGTTAGTGTTGACAGCTATGGCACCGCTTAATGTGGATGCATCCACACTGACGCCTATTCATACATCTCCACCCCGACGACTGACATCCGTCATTAATGATTAAACAAAACCTTGTGATCAAGGTGCCTGTGGTAACTACAAGGAGCATTAAATCCTTGGGTAGCTGTAGTAAATGATGACAGCGGAACCACAGAAAGCGATGTGACAGCCAGACAGCGTGACTGGACGCTGAATTTGGGCTAAGGTAGACTACTCGCAACATGTTGGAGTTATGAACACCACTGCCCCACCTGAAAGAACCGCAATGCGCGTCGTGTCTTCCTTTCGCCCGGCGGTGATTATTCATGGTGCTAGCACAATTGAGGAATGTACAAAACCGGCGGGCATCACAGCACTATTTCTGGTATGGATGAATGCTATGAGTGACTGCGACACTTGGTTTAAGGTCACCAGCTGGGGGACTGGTGAGGCGTTGACAAAGTTGCACCTGACAAAATTGTAGTGAGTACGTGTCCTTCTTATCCCTCTTGTCCATGTTAAAAACTGCCCTACTTAACCTCACGGTAAAATGACCAATCACCAACTAGCTCAGTTATCAATTCTATTGGACATCTGCAGCTGAAAATGCGCCGAACGGTACGGACGCTTAGAAATGCCGTGTTGAAGGAACTAATCATGGATGACACGGTCATGATGCATAACTGCACTTTACCAAGAACACTGTGAGAGGGCAGTGGTAGATATAGAGGGCGTATTTTTTAAAGCGTACAAAGTATGTGACCCCTGACACAGTGGACAGCGTGCCCAACATTTGTTGTCGTAGGGCGAACCCAGAAGTCATAAATTTGATTCGTGTTGACGGAAATTCCCGTGACAGAAATGCGTCACTGAAGAGTTAATGGACCCCGGCATAAAACATTAAAAAATGAAAGCAGGGCTCCTCACATCAATGTGACATGGTCCGTTTCCTGTGGCACTTGAGAGAATGCAAGAAAAACAGATTGCCTGGAGACGCTACGCGAAACCGAAGTGGGAGAGTATCAGCTCTGGCAATGATCCTGGCAGCACCAAAGCTCAATTATTTCGGCAAAACATAAGCCAGTTAGCACTTTACAAGTTTTAGCGATTAACCAAAACTCGTAATCAGTTGTGGGGAGGAATCAAAGGACTTCTTTTTAGGATCTAACATCTGCAGAAATGCTTCTTCCAGTCTGTTCTCTCGTAACATCAGTAAAGAATAAACACAGAACATAAAGCCTACTACAAAAATGCAAGAAATAAGTGGGAATTCAGGGGCTTGTTTTTCTTTGTTAACACCATATAATGAGAACTTTCTTAGGTATTATTCCCTCATTAATTTTGAATAGTGCACTTTAGCAGTATTGCAGAGCTTATATTTTATGCAAGCAACCTGTAAAGACTAACTGGAACAAAACATATATTCCATCAACTGAAACAGAGCTGTGTAATTTTCCTGCACATGGCTACTAAACTTGACCCAGCGGTAAATCCATCTCATGTGAATAAACTATGCTAATGCATGACACACAGAAAAATGTAAAAAAAAAACAGATAGCACAGTTACATTTTTTTTTATGATCTGAAGCTTAACATGTCGAAACCACAATATGGTTATGAGAGATGCTGTAGCGGAGGACTCCAAAAATTTTGAGCATCTGGTGTTCATTAACATGCACCTAAATCAAAGTACATGGGCCGACAGCATTTTCGCCTCCATTGAAAATGTGGCCGCCACAGCCGGGATTCGATCCCGGGGCTTGTGGGTTAGCAGTAAAGCACCCTGGCAGGGTGAAATGCGGGCAAGTTCAATCGCGGCTCCACCTTATTTGAGACAACATGGCATAGGCCCATTCATTGTGCAATGTGTGTGCACATTAAAGAATCCCAGGTGGCGGATGTTACTCAAAACTCCCCCCCCCCCCTCCCTACTAAAGCATGCCTTATAGTAATACATTGTGGCACATAAAACCCCCAGAATTATTGCTACCGTAAATTCTTTTTGCCTATATTTTATGCAAACCTGGTAAAGAGAAAATGGGGATGAGATGATCAAAATCAACTTTACATTTCAGCAAAACAAATGTTGTTTTGATTGATTGATATGTGGGGTTTAACGTCCCAAAACCACTATATGATTATGAGAGACGCCGTAGTGGAGGGCTCCGGAAATTTCAACCACCTGGGGTTCTTTAACGTGCACCCAAATCTGAGCACACGGGCCTACAACATTTCCGCCTCCATCGGAAATGCAGCCGGGATTTGAACCCGCGACCTGCGGGTCAGCAGCCGAGTACCTTAGCCACTAGACCACCGCGGCGGGGCAAAACAAATGTTGTTTGAGCCCATCACAAAAATTTATGCCTGGTGGTTTTCCACATAGAAAGTTTGCATAAGTGTAAAGGTTTTACAGCTTAGATCACCAAAACACACATGTGTTTCTAACGCTGGATTTATTATTTAAGGAAGCCACAACACTAAGAGACAAAGATATAGCAATGGTGCCAAAGCTAAGAATTGAAATCCGTTTTTTTTTTGTCTATAATTTGTGTCTTCTCTGTACATTGTATCAAGTACATAAATTGCAATTAGTGAACTCCCAGTATTTTAGGGTGGTAGATGGACTAGCTTCTATTGCATATTAAGTATAACAAAAAAGTACCACCCAGCTATGCGTAAAAGATTTCATGTGTTTTGTCTTTACTGTCCTCTTTGTTCTGTACAAAGCGTATAGCATTAGTATTTGCAAACTATTTCCAAAGTCGTGCAACATTTACTACCTTTTAATGTAGTCACCTATGGTGTGCTAACTGCACGGATAAAGACACGTCGACTTGATAACGGGTATTTGCTTGTAGTGAAAAGATCCAGGAAATAAACGTCTGCTTAGTGTTCCTGATTGTTGTTTGTATAACCTTGCCTACACAATGATACAGTGAGGAAGAAAGGTTAGTTGTGCAATTCGAGTACTGACAACTATTGCATGCCTGCGGCTATTAGGTAAAGCTTTGGTTGGAAAAAAATTTTCTACAATGAGAACAATAAAGCATATGGTTGGTCCTGCACAAGCATAGTGTTTTCGTTAACAGAATTAGCGACACGCGCTTACTTGTGCACCTTACAAGGCAGGAAATGCTTGAAAAATGTCTCAATGCACGATTGAATTTACTGTCTTGCTGCGAAAACAGGTTAGAGGGACAAGCTGCGACACAAACTTGATATTTCCGCACGCCAAGTTGGTCGGTAGACTACCGTGACCGTGTCAAGGATCAGGCGACCGTCATAGACATCGCCGCGACTGACTTACGTAGTAGTTGATATCCGCGTGTATCATTCGTTTTATCGCTCCAGTTTAGCGGACATGCATGTTTCCAGCTGCCACCGGCAGACCATATGAGTCCGCGAACCGTTATGAAACCGGTTTACGTCTTCGAGCCACCGCGGAGCCGAGGCTCGGTACAAGAACACGCGAGCGCGGAGCTTGTAGATGCTTACACGTGACGATCGGTTTGCAGTTCATTTTGGGCACGGCCATGCATCCCAGGGCAGGGGGTCACAGCGTTGGAAGAGCGCTTTCTACTAGCCGCGGGCCAGCAGACACTACACCTCCAGGGAGGCGGTGACGGAACGCCGTCGCGCCACGGAGTTGCGATACCGTGTCGCCGACGGCCTGCACCACTGTTTGCCGGCTTTCGTCCGGCTGCTCGTGCATCCGATTTCGAGGGTCCCGCCGGCACGCGTTACAACGAATGTTTTAACTAACGCAAATGCGTCGTAACGCGTTACATTACACCACAGGCTTCCACTTTCGATGCACGATCAGCCGTTCTGAAAATGGCTAGTGACTTACGTTGGCTTTCGCCGGCTATTTAGAATCCGAAACTAGGTGAAATACTTACGTTACAACGTCAAGACACACGGAGTCAAGACAAGATAAATCCGCAAAAAAAAATATCTAAACACGTGACTACAATGCAAGTGACGTATAGTGTCATGTGGCAAATGTGTGGTGATCGGCGACGTCAGGTGTTCTGTGACGTCCGCTCGCTCTCGGCCACGGAGAATCATTTCTTCCTCCGCGCTGTCGGCGAGCGCGAGCGGTGGATTGCATCCGTGCGGCAATCTGATGCCTTTTCCATTTCTCAGGGTGAAGTGGCAGCCAGATGTCGCAGGGGCAGTAAATAGGCTGCGCTCGCCAGGCTCTGTATGCGTATTTACTGGCAGCATCTGAGGCTCGGTCGGCTCACGTGCTGACACATCTCTCGCTTGTTACTGCGCAACGCAAGCAAAGTCGCTTATAGAAATCGCACCAAAGAGAAAAGTGCCGAGCGAGCAGCCTGTTGCAACTAGAACGTTTTATCGCTAGCTTCTTCCTAGCGCTCACATTGATGTGCAAAGCCACTACATCTTCGTTTACATTGTCATATGGTGCGCCTGCCTCACTATTGCTAAGGAAGAGTGTAATCGCTCCGAAGAAGCGCGACCGCTACCAGCGCCGCAACGCATTCTGCTGAGCCACAGAACACCTACCAGACGCCTTCTCGTGCGTGCTTTCCCTCTTCTCGCGCGTTTTCCTTCTCCCCACTTCGAGGGTGGGCACAGATAGCGGCTGCTTACTTTGCCCTACGAAATTCCGTCATCTCACAGAAACATAACTGAAGGCACAGTATACTTGAGGTAAGATATACAACTGCGCCCCATACCGCCTCGGAAAATTATTGTGGCTGCGAGTCGCACAAATATACGCGCTTGCTCCTGCTCAGCCACGACAGGCCCCACAGCCGACGGCCGCGAGCCCTCGACTGAGCTTAACCTCCCATACGCGTTGAGCATTTTCGTGACCGCTGCCTTACCTTGTGTCCCACCCTTATGAGTGGCGAAGTTACTAATGCACGGTCTGCGTGGTTGTTAGCTTTCAAGGCCGCGGTTGATCTTTTGTTACGCAAGGACGCGGCCGCTGATGCGCTGCGTCGTCGTTAAAAACCGCCATGTTGGTGTGGTGTTTTTCCTGGAGCCTACGCAGTTGTGGTGAAAGCCGAAGCAACTTCGGGAAGTGTGCCTTGCCCTAAAGTGGTTGCGCTAGGTTTCTCCAATTTGATTTAGCTGCTCTTGGCTCGGCTGCCTCGTCTGGGCAGGATCGGCCTGTGGGCCAGCTATCACAGGAAGGCGGGTCATGTATAAGCCTAGACAGCCAGTGGTACGGGAAACGAGCTTGTTATCACTGACGCTGCGGTAGAATGAAGTTTCCTGATAGCCATTCACTGCTCCGTTCGGCGTCCCGTCTGCCGCACCTCGGGCCTGTTGATGTGTTCAATGGTAAGCAAGCTTCGATCAGAGATTTTTTTTTTTTTTTTTTCCCCCCACGGGAACGGCGCACTCAGCCATTGCTTGTCTCGCTTTCCGAATAAGTTATGTGTGGCTTGTAACTTTGTTTTAAGGCGTCTCTAGTGCATGTGTGGAACATTTCAAGTTGTCCTGCACACATTAGTAGGTTGATTTCCCGGGTTAATTTAGTGTGTCCCGACTTACTCTGTTTACGTCTTCGTTTTCTGTCCGGATCATGTGTGAACGCGAGGTCTGAATTAATGCTCCCAGACTTGCTTGTTTTCCTGTGTAGTCGACCTACAGCGGTGTGCCACCGCAGCTAGTCCTTTCGCCCTGTCTCAGGTTGTCGAAGCCCTGTAAGCTGCGGTGGCCCGTTCCGAATGGGCGTTGCCGCCAGCTGTTCAAGAAGTCCGCGACAATCACTTTTTGATTGATCTCATGCGGCGACCTCCATTCGTTGCTTTGTTACAGACATTCAAATGAGGTTTTCTTTCTAAAGCGGCTGGTCCTAACCTGGCAGCGCGCGGGTGTTGCGAATCTTGCAATACGTAGCTGCAGCATTTATTTTGGTTTGCATAAGGCGGCGTGATCAACACCGCTTCGAAACTTGATGGGTGACGGCTTACCGCTCAGAATTTGCGCCAATGAGGCGTTGAATAGAGAGCAGAGCTGCCCACCGCGGTGGAGCAGAGCTGCCCACCACTGGCAGGTACTCGGCCCCTCACCCGCAGGTTGCGGGATCGAATCCTGGCAGCGGCGGCTGCATTTTCGATGAAGGTGAAAATGCTGTAGGCCCGTGCGCTCAGATTTGGGTGCACGTTGAAGAACCCCAGGTGGTTGAAATTTCCGGAGCCCTCCACTACGGTGTCTTTCATAATCATATGGTGGTTTTTGGAATGTTAAACCCTATATATCAATCAATAGAGAGCAGAGCCCGTTTCTACTTAGTAGTTCAACATATCACTTAGCGGTTTCACATATAAGGTCATCAGCCGGATTTAACTTATTTCATGTCGGGATACCCTCATTTGCAGGCAGCTGATAAGCAGTGCTGACGTGTTTGTACTTCATTTTTCCAGTTATCTTGCCAATAAGCGGGAACTCCCACCGGTACAAAAGTCTCATGCGAAGTAAATGCACGTTCATAACGCTACGTTACTTGCCTCCCAAACCGCTTTTGCCTGACTGTTATGCATGGAGTGCAGTGTCATGCCTTTCTTCTGGGGCAGTACCGGCGGCAAGGTATCTCGATTTTCATAGCTGAGGTAGCAGCAATTCTAAATTTTGATTGACAGCCTGACTGCAAGCTTTCACATTGAACAAAAACGGGCTTTGCATAGACACTGTAGGCAAGTTTCATAAGTCAGGGAGTATGCTGCACAGATTTTTGTGCTTGATTTTTTTTGTCTATACGAGCAGCTAACCAGCAAAAAAGATATTTCCTCCGCAGCTTTCTCCAGTGCTGCTGTGTTGCTAGTCATGATGGCTCTTGCCTCGCTTCCTTATAGTGGGACTGCCTTTTTTGTCCTGCCATTCAGGAAATGGCAGCCTATGGTGCGTGATGAATGTCTGGAGGGAAGTCTGCATTAAACACATTCGGGGAGGGTTGCTGTTTTTACCCTGAAGTTGTTTCCTTTGCTTGGCTGCTTTGCACATGACTGATAATGTGCTGATTCCATCCTGGAAAGGAATAGCTCTGCGTCATCAATGATCATTATTGAGGCACCCAGGTGAGTTTTCTAACACGCACGGGTCTGTGGGCACAACCGATAACGCGTCGGTGATTGAGTAAAGGCAATGTGCCGCTTTCTTTTGATGCCTCACTTTATCCACAAGCGTGTTTGTTTGCTCTTGCTGGCGCCTCGGTTATCTGCTTGTTGTCTGGGAGACTTTAGTGGAGGTTTCCTAGTTCAAGCACTTGTAGTGTCAGCAAATGGCGTATAAGAGGATGGGCCATAGGAAATTTTTCTTCCTCGCAAAATTTGTCATTGGCTTTTCAAGCATTGTGGAGGCATTGTGGTTCTGTGGCTGTATGAGTAGCTTCATAATTGAGTCAAGAAAAAACGTCTTTAAAACAAGTTGTCCGGGGCGCCGTCCAAGCTTGACGTCACAGTTAAAGTTGAAACATAGCTCATGCGATGTTGAATCATTGTCACAAGCTTGTTATCGACTGGAAACCTTTGAAAAGTAGGTTGATTTTGTCCAGCTTATTCTTTACTGCATGAGCCATAAATATTAGAGCAGGGCATAGAGCATTGAAGGGCCCCTAAACCACCTAGAGGTTGAAATGTAGATGTGGCATTGCAGTTAATGCTGGTGGAGTACCGAGCGTTTCCTTGTTTCGCTCTTTTCTTTGCTAAGCTGCATTTGTTGGCTTGTGTGACCACCTCTACTAGTGCCCTTCCTCAGCGTCTGAGGTGGAAACACAAGCAAGTACATCTGCTAGCAGAAAACGGGCCTTCTTCCGCCCAGGGACGGCGTCTCTTGTGCACAATGCCATTTGTTTTGTACACAGCGTCAGTTGGCATCATGACAGCTGTTCTCGGTAGAGGAAAGGCATCGACAGTAGCATGCGAGCATCCCTTAGTAGTTTAGAAGCCCTTTTACAGATGCAGCTTGCTAACAGCTTTTTGTTAGGTTTCATATCAAACTGTGCAAATGCTTGGCTGTAGTAGCAAAACAATCAGAGCCCATTGCGGAGTTGTGAAAGGAAAACTTTTTGTTTGTTTTTTTCTTTTCTGAACTGCTCGTGACAAACGAATAATCAGTGTCAGAAATGGCATAAATGTATTCACTTTCGAAAAGCAGAACATTGTGTTAGCTACTGTTTAGTGAAAAGCAGTTTTCAGAATACTACATGGAACAGGCTGTCATTCTTATAAGAAATTAGGGTTCCTTTTTTTAGATGCGAAGCATCTCGAAGTCGAGCACAGACCGGTGTGAGGCACAACCACCCTTACAGCATGCGTTTCCACCCCTCCCGCTCTCGCTCCTCTCTGACTGTATGCCCCTCTCTTCTGAGTCGCCAGCGAAGGCCAGGAAATGCCTCCTCAGCAGTGCCACGTCCACACCTCCTCTGTGCGTGTACATCTCCCTACTTCTCTTTCTCCTCCGCTACGCTCCCCGTGGAAACATGTGCCACGTTTCTGTGAGACAGAAGCACGTCTGCGTTGTTGGTAGTCGTCGATTGTCGCCCCCTCTCGCGCGGTGTGCATCTCCCGTCCAGCTTCACATCACAGTTCACTTCAGCGTTAGATGGTGTAATTATTTTTCCTTAAACAAAACATAAAGTTATTGCTGGGAATTGGAAGGAACTCTTGAACCTAGCTTGTGTAAAGCTGTTCTTAGCTACGTCTTCAAATCATCATAGACTTACCTCATTGTAGGAGTTGCTTCATAAATGCATTGCCACGAAAATTTTTCTAAACTGTGAAGTACCAGCGGAGTTGCTAAAGGCTTGTCACACGCTTCAAGTGCATTGTTTATTCGCTTTTCCTGACAGCCGCACTGAAAGTGATACATGGAAATATCGCAAGCGGTATAAAAGCTGTCAGTGTAGCATCATATAGCCTGTTAAATCATTTCTGCTATCTTACAATACACTCGAGCATGTTGCTGGCATGTGGCGTCACCCCATGGCAAGGAGCATATCTAATTCAAATGCTACTTTTTGCCTGTGACAGCTATCAACCAATAGCAGCAACGTGCTCTAGGGCAAAGAAAGAGCACTTCAGATAGCGGGAAATGTGCGCTCCACTTGTAAATCCTCTTAGTCGTGTGCAATTGTAAGATTAGGCCAAGCTGTATGCAGCAATGTCTGCTGCTGAATGTGTTTTTTTTTTTCCACCAAGCACAAGGGGTTGTGAAAGGGTTCCTGGTACAATTTTCCAAGTAAACGTGGAGTAGGACTACTTTAAAAAAGCTGATTGCTTCAACAACTGAGTGCTGCAAAAATGTTTAGTCTGTCAAGTGTAAGCAGAGTTGCAGTGATCTGCTGTATGCTTCAAAAGGGCCCTGCAACACTTTTTCAGCATGGTCAGAAAATACTGCCACTTCGTGAATAGCAAATTTCAGGCAGTGTGCTGTGTGTAATGTCTGGCTCACATAATCTCATGAGCTTTAGCTACTGATTAAAAGTGTTATGTGAATATGCTGAAAAAAGTGTTGCTGAAGCGTATTGAATGTCATCCTTTTGAATATGCAAGTTCCAAGGGATCACAGCAAGGTCCTTGTGCTTTCTCTGTAACACTGTCAGTGGCATAGCAAAGAATCATGTACTCTGTGCTCATTATTGTTCAGGAGAAATCGTTCAAATTTTTTAATTTTATGTTGAAATATTGCTTGGAAATCGCTCCGGCAGTCAACTCTAGAACCTGGGTCGCACATTATGGCACTGTTAAATGAATTTTTGCACTTAAGGGCCACTCATCAGGCCCGATAATAAATTCTAGTTGCACACTGGCAGTTGTGTGTTCCAAAATTAGCATGCCTCCAGAATTTTTTTTAATTGGTTCATTATGAGCTGAGAAAACTAGTATTTTGTAGCGGTGTGAAATGCTGATGAGAGGAGGTGAGCTCGAAACCCTTCCTTCTCGCCTCGTGTAGGCTTCGCAAGCGAAATCTCTTCCCTAGCTTCTCCAGCATTCGAGCAAACGGTCACGTGCACATGACATCCCAGAGCAAGCCCAACCCCCGAGGGCATAAGCAGCGTTATTTTGTGGTCTACTGCCTGTTTCTGCGAGATGAATGCCTCGGTGCGTGCTCGTTTAGAAACGCTGGCTTGAATGTGGTATAATAGATGAGCATATTGAGTGCTCGAACGTGCAGGGCCCTTAATTTTGTTTGCAGGGCTGGGGTCTGCTCGATGCGCTAACTGCGAAGACACGAACGCATGCGAAACGCAGGCACATTGGCCCCGCACTTTGTAATTCGGGGGGGGGGGGGGGGGATGAATAGGACACACACATTCCCTTTTTTGTCTCAGTATTTATTTCAAGTTTTATTCACCTATTCAAGCAAGAAATTGTGCAAACTAAATATGTCGTGTGAAATAATTTTCGCCCTGTCACGTGCTACTGATGGCGACAATGGGGCACAGTCATCTATGTAGGGGGCCGATGTCTCAGCACTATCGTCTACGTGGGCGATTCCTACGTCTAAGCCATGCCCTCATTCTCTGAGCACGCGCGCGCGAAAGGAAGGGCAAGCAGCGTTCGTCTTGAAATTCGACCAATTTTTGTGCCACGTAGCATTGCAAATTTTGGCAGACCTAATCATGAACACCCCGTGTATGCATTGCGCTCATTTCAAAATGGTCAAACCCAGTGAGTGCTCCTTTAAATGGCAGTACCAGGCCTTTAGTAACTATGCACTAAATCTACTTGAAATGATCGCTACGATATCATTCCTGCAGATCTGTTTCATTTTGGTTCTCATGCTGGTGTCTGTGACAAGGCTAAAATTCTGAAGGCAGTCATGCCAGAGCTGTGTTTCTGCTACCAATAAAGCTTGCTCAGTCATAAACAGTGCTGATAAGACGGTCTGCACCTAAGACAAAGTAAATGGTTTGTCCACTGAGGTCACATGAACTTGTGCTTGGCAACATGCGTTGTGCATTGTTTGCCAAGTACCTGAGTGCAGTGTTTTTTTGTTGCTTTGTCAGGCAGACTTTGTAGCCAAACAGAAATGCCGGATATAGATACAGCTGCTGTATGTGCAAAGTTGGAAGGCAGCGAAGCAGTCTGAGGAGCAGCTGAAGTTGTACGCGAATTTACTGAAATGCGTATATAGCTTAGCGTCATTCTTTAAGCTTCTGTTTTGTTAGGCATGCATCAATTGGTGGTGTGGCAGACCTGCATGCTTGCGGTGACAAATAATTAAAATGTGGGAAAATTTACAATTGGGGCTTCAGGTACTTATGCAAGCCAGACACAAGTCTTTAATCCTGTTTGTTTTTTATTTAACACCAATTTTTTAGGTGAATGAACTCCATAAGATCACTGACCTTACATTTCACATAATATCCCTGTGACTTCCTAATTAGGCTTTTTTTTTTTTCAGAAATAGTGTTACATACGCACAAAAAGTAGAAAACTTGCAGCATACCACAGAAACTGCTGGGTATGTCTGATTGTAAACTTTGACATTGTAAGGAAATTACTGTATAAAAGCTAATAGCAATGTAGTGCACTGCTTTTCAAGATTAAGAAGTGCCCCAGCCCCTTCAAGTGCTTACTAGTCGGTAAAAACTTTGCGCACCTGAGTTGCTGGCACTTGCCAACTCTAAAAGCTTGAACTCTCTGGTTAATGCTGCCCATTGACGAGGTCAGCAGCTATATAAAAAGGCATAGGAGCTAGATTGTCCTGTTGTCCATCTATGTCGCAAAATAATGCATTATGTTAATATGCCTTATACCAGGGTCATACGAGAAGGTTCGCAGTCATTCGCATTTTGCAACATTCGATACATAAAATATTGAGGATTGATATGTAGTGTTTAACGTCCCAAAACCACCATATTATTATGAAAGACGCCGTAGTGGAGGGCTCCGGAAATTTCGACCACCTGGGGTTCTTTACCGTGCACCCAAATCTGAGCACACAGGCCTACAACATTTCCGCCTCCATCGGAAATGCAGCCGCCGCAGCCGGGATTCGATCCCGTGACCTACGGGTCAGCAGCCGAGTACCTTAGCCACTAGACCACCGCGGCGGGGCGATACATAAAATATTAGGTGCAGTTGGCTTCAGCATAGCAGGTTATAATGGCATTTTTAAACAGTTATGCACTGAAAACTAAAATGAACACGATAAGTACCAGGGTGTTTGGAAATGACAACTATGTATATGGAGTTTTAATAAAAATTGTTAACGGCAAATGTCTGCCATTCTGCATTGGCGTCATTGGTGGTATGCAGGCTGTGCTTTGATAGTGTAGCTGGGAATGAAAATACTAGAACTTTTGATAATGGATAAGTTTATTTGTTTGGCAAGGGGTAAAATAATATATTTGAAAATACAGGCATTATAATTTTTTTAACATGTATTACTTATCTTTTAATATATATGTATTCGTGGCCCTTCTTGGGGGAGCGTACTCACTCAAGATAGAAGCTCATTCAAATTGGTTCATCATACTCATTTGTTTACGTAATTCATTAGCTATAATGAAATTAGATGCTGTGTTGCAGCCAAGAGCTTCATATGTTAGTGTCGTTAGGTATGAATTTCATAGAAGTTTTCTCGTGCCAAAGAGCTCCACTTGCTCACGTTGGAGAAACTAATGAAAATACCTGATGCTGTACGTACTTCTGTGCAGTCATTTCAGTTGGCCATACCCACAGCATCTTGCTCAGCACACATGCAACAACAGATTGTGTTACGTACAGTGTCTAAAGAGCATGTTTATTGCTGCCATTGTTCGTCTAGAACCATTCAGTTGGCAGGCTGACCTCTTCTTGTGAAAAACACCCAGTTTGCATCTGTCTACAGATAAGAAAGAATGAGATGTGGACTCTGTCATGCTCGTTAGCTAATCTCTACGAAAGAGCTGTCTCGTGACAACTCTTAGCTGTTCTTGTGTCTGTCAACAAAATAGCAGTTGCGCGCCCACGTGACACACTTTAGTGTAGCAAACTTGAGGACTGACACCATGAAAGTGGGTAAATGGCAGATCTTTGGCCTGTCTGTGTCTGCATTTAGTGTTGCAGTTTGGTCCAATTCAACATCATTTCTAGCCTATATATGTCCACTAAGCTGCAAAAGTGTTTTCAAAAGCTACAAAAATTATGTTAGCAAGTTACATTGGTGAATATGTGAAATCATCATTGAAAGGCACTCAGTCGTTCTGGTAGGCAATGGAACACTGTGATAGGTGCAAAAGAAATGTACATGCGCATCAGCTACTTGCTAAGAACTTGGCAGCATTTGTTTTGTGCTAAGAAATTGCTCAGGTTATGAAAAAGTCAATTTTGCCAGAAGAGCAAAGAAGCGAACATGATTATAGCAAGTTTCACTCTTTGAGCTTTGCATAACTCGAGTGAAGCACTGGCATAAAAAAAAATGCAGCCACTGAAGCGAGTGGATCTATCTTTGTGCTGTCTATGGCTGCAATGCAAACATTGCCGTAAGGACAGGACACGTACATGTGCTATTACCCATTGTATGGATTTCCCCACTGTGTGCACCCCCACCCCCCCACCTTTGTTCCCTATGTGTCTTTAGCTCCTATCTTCACGCGCCTTTCGCACAATGGAGATGGCCAGTTCATTTTATCTCTGCCTCATCGGCTCAGTTATGTTTTTTTTATATTTGCAGATGTTAATCTATCACTGTAACCTTAGTTGTTATTTGCCTTCAGCACGCGAAGCCAACAGATAACGAAGCTGAGGAAAGTGTAGTACATTAGTTGTAGTTTTTGATTGAAACATTGCCATTATGTTACGAGACGCAATGTGGAAAAAAAAAAAACCTAGCCGCATATAAGAACCCAATCCACAATCTTTGCATTTTTTTTAGCAGAAAGGGGCCCCTTTGGTATTTGCCTGTTCGTTAATTTCATAATAGTTTCTGCTTCAGCAGAACTGATGCCTTTACCTGGCATGTGAGGATTGACTGGTCAACTGTCGACTAAGTAAATATTTGCATCTTCTGCAATCTTCGGCCAGTCCAGAGCGCATGTTTGTCATAAAGTACCCAAGATGAAAATAAGTTGGCAAATTAGGCAGCGTGCAAATAGCCTTGTAAATTGTGCTTGAATCTCTTAGAAAGAAGACATATTAATTGAACGAATCGTGCTATAATGTGCAAGGAGAATGAAATGAAGCACGCTCTTTGGCATGGTTACGCAGCTTTGCGTCTTCTCAGATGCCATATAGGGGTGCCGAAGCGCGGTTTTTCTTCTACCATATGGTCTGACAATGCAAGAATGAAGAAGCTTCAGGCAGTATGTTCAAGTTCTGTGGATCAGCAAGCAACCGATGGACTGGTTAAGACTATCGGCACAAACCCAAGGTTGCCTGGCATCAGCACAGTCCCATCGCTGGCACGATACCATGGCTACCCAAAATAAGCTGGCTGCCCACCTCCAGTCATCAACAGTTCACTCTCCAAAATGAAGCTTACTCACTCTCTGACTCCACTTGTCGCAAAGCCTGCACAGTGCCCATAGAACTTGTGAATAGTCTATATTTTCTATAAGTAGTAAGATCGCTTGTCTGCAGGAAGTCTTCATTGACATAAATTTTCAGGGGTTATGCGCAGTTTAAAATGGCTTCGACCGTGTACATGAGGCAGATGGTTCACTCAAAATGAAGAAACTTGTAGGTCACACAAGTTTATTCATGAACTTTCAATTACTTGCACCAAATTTGTCCACTAATGCTAGACTCGGGATAATGCGAGATGCCTTTTTTTTTTTTGCCTCTTCTGCCTTCGGTTCCCGAAGCTGGTACCCTGGAAGGAAAGTCTGCCGCTTCAGAAGTGCTGGTGCATAGGGAGGAGACGTGGTTTTAAAGATTTGTTTCCAGAACCATCTTGTTCCATTATTCTGTCATTCTTATGGGCCATTCTGAAATGGTTTTCATATCATTTGAAGTGTGGCACAAAACACAGAGTGCCTAGCATTGTGCCTAGCAAAAGTATGTTAAAAATGTAATAAATAAAATATTCAGTGTAAATTCGGGGTATTAATTAAAAAATATAGTACCTCAAGAACTGATGTGTAATAAAAGAAACCTGGGTGCCTGTTTCCCTGGGTTTGTTGCACCACTCAACAATGAATTCATATCAACTAGCTTAGTTTTTCATACTACTACAGGAATGATATATTCTGAAACATATCTTTGTCAAATTTCAAATGACACATGTAAGGCCAGTGAACAGGCAGACTTTTTCTTATACACCTATAACACAAGCTAGCTATATTGCACAAAAGGCTCTGGCAATCACATTTTGCAAATATCTCGGTGCAGGTGTTAGGATTTTAAAACAACTCCCGTGCCCTTTTCCGGCACCTGTCCAATACTTTTCTTAAGCGAGGTGATGTTCTCTTCCCCATGAGCAAGATTATGCAGCACCGACCTTGTCGATTGGCCTTTTGCTGTACAGAATTTTGCCATGGCCATGTGGGGATGCAGTTTTGGCTGCACAGTCCACATTTTCATTTTCCCGTGCTGCTGTGAGACTACTGGGGCAAGTGGTATTACCAGAATCGAAGCCTCCAAGATAAAGGGGAGTCCCGCGACTTCACTGCCAGGGGAAGGCTGCATACTTCATATTCCTCGCACCATGCGTCCTCCCCCGCACCACTATACCTCGTGAAGGAAGCATTGCTCGGTCGTTGGATGCGTGCTGATAACGTCGAAGAAGACTGTAGGATTGTGCGTGTTGGTACAGCATGACTGGGTGCAAATTAGTGCAGTCAACAGGAGGGGACAAAGAGGAGACAAGACAGTGCTGTGGTCTGTGATCACTCCTGTCCCCTCCTGGCGATTGCGCTAATTTGGACAAAAAAAAAAAATAAATAGCTGATGTCGTGTTACATTGCCAAAGTGGGCATAGTCTCGCCAACTAACCACAGCTGCCTCCTCCTCGCCTCGAGATAAAGGCGGGAAGCATGGGCAAGAAACTGAAACGAGCCAAAGCAAGTGGCCCCATAGCCTGCAAGTTCTTTATTATAGCACTTCAAGCAAATCTATTGTAGCAGCAAGTTTGCGTTGTACAAGTGCAGTTATTTTTTCATCAGAAGTTTTGTCCCCAAGGTTGTTTACTGACCCTTTAAACTTCCATCTTTTTTTAAAGTTTTCACGACAGCCTTTGCTTCTAGTGGCTATTTTTAGTTTTTCCGTGAATAAATTGTAGCATTGGAAAAAGTTTCTGCCAATAATCTGTTGCTTTTCGCAGTTGTCTTGTGGACAACTAAGTACAAATTATTTTACTGGACAACTCATCTTACAACACTTGATTCTGTTCTTTTAATTTGTCTATTACAGCAGTGAAAGTCGTAGCAGCATCATGCTATGTGATGTGAGGCTGAAACGAATAGAATTTTCGCAAAACATGATGAGAGTTGATGTGATCAAAGTTAGGACTCATATAAATTAGTTAACATTAGAAAGGTCTGGGTCAATGATAGAAAAAACCAAGCATATCAGACGAGAGCATGAAAGGGGTTTCTTTTGGTGCAGTTGTTGTAGAGGGGCTGTGCAAAACGATCTGGTCGAGTTCTAGGGCAACTGAAACAGCGGCCACGTGTTGCATATATGCTAACCATTCCTATTTGCTGTCCTCTTCCCCTTTTAGCCGGGGCTTCTTAAAGGGACCCTGAAACGGCTTTTACGATTCCGTACAAACTTGTTGCACCGATAAACCAAGTCCAAAGAGTCATATACAAGTGAATTTGAGCTCTCTGTCTACAACGCTTTAAAGCTGCGAATCGCTGCAGATTGCTGCGACTCAGCCAAACATGCTTTCAACTGCCCATTTACAGAGCGACATGCTCTGCCCCATGGACGTGTCTCTGAGGCTGCAGATCTGATTGGCTGCGGAATGTGCCGCACAGGCCTGGTGAAGGCGGAGCTTAACCCAGAGCATTCGAAGGAAATGTTGGGGGTGAAAGGTGGAGCGGAGGAGGAGGGTAGTTTATTACTCGTAGCTCCATTGATAAGGGGTGTTTCCATTGAATTATAGTGCCAATGATTTGCTCCGGTAGTGATCTAATCAAAAGCAGAATGTGAAAAAAACGTTACAGGGACCCTTTCAAACGAGGTTCTGAGGCATTGCTTCATCTATGCTGCAGCGGCTACTGGTGAACTGCACAATCTAACTGATGCTGTGATAGTTTGCGTCTGCATAGGTTCCACTGGAAAAGGTCGCTTGCTTTCTGGGCACAGTCTTTGTGGGTGCCAACTTTGTGCGTGCTTTTGCTAATTGAAACAAAAATTGTTTTCGCTTTAAATAAAAGAATGTTTAAGAAGCTTGCCAAAGGCAGTAGTATTGCATTTGAATGGGGTGGGACATTGAGTCACGGCGCAGAATGAAGCGTGCTTCATATCAGTTCTCTGCATTAAGAGTTGCTTCACCCCTGGCTCAAGTATTGCAGATTGCAAGACTGGATTGCATGCAACGGAAACTTTAACTTACGGCTTCCTGCAGCTATCAGAAAGGCATGTGTCAAGAGTACCGGCTCTTCTTGAGGTGGAACTGAGTGTGCGAGGCAGATAAGTGATGCCGCCGAGCTACGAGCCAAAGTATACTGGAAAGAAGCAGTGTGAAAATCGACAGAGATGCGAGTAGGCAAATGCAGTGCTGAATTTGATCGACTTTGCCTCTCTTTGTGCCTATCGGTTTGTGTTGTTGCCCTCTAATGTGTTCAGTTAACAAGCCCAATTGGTCTATATATTGAAAGTATTGTTCTATTTTTCTTGGTTTATGCCAATGTTGCCTCACTTGAACTGCCGTGTCTCACCCTCTGTAAAGGGTGTGGGTTTAACATATGGCTACGTGGATTAAAATTTGGAGGAGGCAAGATGCCTAAATGACCTCATACATAAATTTAGCTGCGCATTAACCCTGTGAGAGTCGATTTTTTTTAATAATACTTTTTCGGGTAGTTCAATTACTTTCCTATAGAGTTTGAATGTGTGAAATGTTCAATGTTGGGAAAAAATTTGTTTTGTAATTTGGGAGCAGTATTTCATTGTAAAAATCGCATGGAACTGCAATAGTTTCGGTTGTATTTGAGAGCATGGTATTTTTTGAAACAAGGGTCTGCACACAGCACTTTGTCACGTTCCACAGACATAAACCACATTTGCTGTCTTCTTGGAGTGACGAGTCGGTTTGGCACGCCACACACGGCATCTCTGATTGCAGTTTCCTTGAGCAGAGTGAGCTGTGTAAACATTGAAAGCAAGAATACTTGGGGAGCGTCTTGATAGACGAGCAGTGCTAATAAATATAGACAGCACTGATAAAGATGGAAACCAACTTCTGCTGCCTCTACTAGGCATTGTCTATTAAAAAAAAAGATCGTTTCCTGGCCTTTGTTGCAATCACGCGTAAAACTGAAACAACGATCATCGGCATTGCCACAGACGACACAACAGGTTGAAGCAAGCTATCAGTTTTTTATATCTGTGCAAAAACATAGCACATTCAAATTTCAAATGCTTCTTGCAAGTCGCAAAAGGTGGCAGCTGCAGCTCCCAGTGTGCATAGATTGTCATTGCGGCGCAAAACTTCATACGGATGGTCAAAATCGTGTTCTTAGAGCAAAGACCTTTCTGCAAAGCAAACTGCCACTGTTCATGTGTGGCAAAAACCTTTGCAAGGTTAAAGAGTCCTGGTTGTCGTAATTAATGCTCAGTTCCCCTCTGCAGCATCTACAGCAGTCCTCTCAACCACACCTTGTTTTTAGCGCATAATTTTTTCTTTCACTTTAGGAAGTTGACTGCTCAGTTGATACTGCTCTCTCAAAAAATATTATGGAGATAGACTGAAGCTCTTTAGACTGATTAGTGTTCTTTCAGACCTGGATTTCTGTAGATTGGTCTGGTAGATTCATAGATTTGTCTGGTAAAGAGAATATTAAGGTCAAAGTTTAACTTTTAGGGGCGAAGCTCCTTAAGACCTCGCGATGTCTGCCGTCTTTCATCTGTCCGTAACACGTCTTCATCTGTCTGACATTTCTGAACCATTTTTCATATAACCTTCAACTTATAAGCAACAGAGGGCGTTGGTGGTAATCGTTTTGCATGTAACCTTCCACTTATAAGCAACAGAGGGCGCTGTGGTTAATTGTAGATGTGATGGCGCTGCTGTCACAGCTATATGTATATATAACCACGTTCCATACCACACATTCTTTTCTCTCATATGGACGAAGACGAACGCAGGAAAGCGCGTTGTGCTGAGTATCGGCGTCGCCGTTGACGGGAAGCTACCACGGAGACAAAAGAGAAGGAAGCGGATGCAAAGCGGCGACGGCGACAACTAAGTTCTACACACAGACTAGGGCTAAGGAAGCAAAGGCTAAGCAGGAAAAACGCCAAGCTGACGCGCAGTTTAGACAACTTGAAGTAGATGCAAGGCGGCAATACCGACAAGAAAATTCTAGACCAGAGACAATAGCTAATGAAGCTGAGATTTTGAAGTCAAAACGTAACTCGGAACCTCATATCAGCTATAAAGAAGAATCACCGCTATATCACAATCAATCTCAGCACTATCTCTTTGAATAAAATATATATATATATATATATATATCACAACCACAATCAGTCTCAGTACTCTCTCAACTTTAATCACAATAATCACCTCCGAAAGATTTGCCCCATAATTATCTTCAAGCAGCTTGAAATGCAGTGATTTTTGATATTTTTCACTAGCACCCTGATGCCTTTAAATCAACATGTCAGATTTTAAGAGTCGTTGTGTGTATGTGGATGCGTGCATACCTGTGTTAGGAGTCTGCGGTTCAATATAGTTGCTAAACTTGATAAGCCCGTTGTTTTGTCGAAGTACATTTCGGCATATTAGTGACCCTTCATATTTTTTTAATTGGCGGCAATGCCGCTTAGCAGGTATGAAAATGCCTTCTACAGTAAAAGTAGTTCGTCTCATTGCTCATGTCTGCAAAAATGTGCAATCAATCAAATACATTTACGGACCTCATGGGCGCATGTCGAAGAGCCTCTTCATGACATTTCGACTACGTCAGTGGTAATCACCAGCGGCACTATGCCTATGACACATCCTTCTTTTGATATGTGGCTTTTTTTTTTTTCACTTGGCACAAATGTGTTCCACTTTTCCACTGATGTCCTCGTCAGCAGCCACAGGTACGTGCGTCAGTCTCAAAAGCGGTCTATTGGCGTTACTGTTATCAATCGCAATCTTTCTCGGAAAATATCTGTCCACCAGCGCGCTGTTTGAGGCACACCATAATGGCTATTATTCTGCTATCAAAGGGGAACTATGACAGTTGTACTTCAGTGTAAAGACAATGGGCTAACAATCTGCTGTGTGGCTATAGAAAATTAATACGGTAGTGAACACAAGGCCTATTTCCAGCCTATGGCTGTGCTCGACGGCAAGCGGCACCTGCAGGCTGTCTTAGCTTACATTTAGGTGGTCTGTAAAAATTTGTGGTGGGCTGTACTCATGGTATCCTGCACACTTATTACTTTATCCATGAACCAGCACTGGCTGAGCATTTCATACTCAATGCGATGCACTTCTGCACTTGCATGACAGGATGTAGCTATCGTGGTGTTTGTGATGTGCTGGTTTTTCTCTTGTGTCAGTGTTTGTATGTTCATTTAAAATGAACATGTTTATCGATACTGTGATGTAATGGAAATTAGAAAAGTTTTGGGTTTTTCCTCCAGTATCTGTATAGACTCACTAGAACCATGCGACATGCAAAGTGTCGATCAAGTGCAAATTTATCATTCTCGGAACAATAATGAGTAGTTACCTCATGTGTTCATACCAACTGTATTGCAGGTATGTTCAAGTTGAGCATTGTAAGCAAAAACTCAATAAGCCATTTGTTTTCAGCATGGTTTAATATATATATTTTTTAGGTGAAGACACTTGCGAGACGCAATCGACCAGATAAAGTAACAACGCCTAGCGCATGTCGTATCGCAGACGGCAGCGGATACTTTGGCGAAACGATGCAAATTCTAGACAAAAACACGTCCTAGTGGCAACTTCAGGTTCGCGAGAAATCTGAATTTTCTTGAAAACGAATGCGGCTATGACATGCCAGCAACTAATGTTTATAATGCATACCGCGTCTTTCAAGGGTGACAAATGCGACAAGCGGTGGATGTGACGTTACCACCAACCACGTCGATTGCTGTAGCAACCTACGTTGTCGAGGGTGGTGGTAGAAATGCAGAAGGCTTTTTCCACTTTTGGGTTGCGTTTTCCCGCCAATGGATACCTGTTGCCGTCAGCAGCCCAACAAATAAATGTGCACCGTTGTTACTTTATCCGGTCGATCGCGCCTTGCATAAAAGCTGAAAAATGTCTCCACTTAAAGTGTGTATATCTTACGCTGTGGTTTTAAATACCATCATCGGTGCATAACGAGCAATATAACAAAAAGAAACAAGAATTCTATACTTGTTATAGCAATACCCACCAGCCTCGTGTGAAGGTAATAGTCATTCTTTTCCCTTCCACGTTGCCATTGCAAAGAAGTGCAAGCACCGTGTCATGTGAAGAGCTCTCCCTCGCAGCTGCGAATGGCAGATATCGTTATCAGGAGTCCGATTTCAGCAGCTGGCGCAAGTGCACAAACATCTGTTATGAGCAAGAAAGGCGCTGAGGCATTGAGCCTTTTGGAAAGTGCACACTTCGTGTGCACTCCTCTTGCAGCAGTTTTAGTTTCTACAATCTCATTTTATATACTTCCAGAAAATAATTAGGAACATTAAGATGGTGAGTTTTTGTATTGTTCCGATTGTGCCACTGGCATCGGAGAGCCTGCAGTTGAAATAAGAATGCAGAACTATGTTATAGTACCTTGTCGCACCATCCGGTGCGGCATTGTTACTACACACTGCTGCCGCAGTGCATATTTTTTTTATAGTGGTTCACCTACTGCCATTCTTGATGAGATGTTCCACGAATACGAGTGATAGATGGGAAAGTTTTTACAAATTGGTGAGAGAAAGAAATTGCTTAAAAGTATGAATGCTGGTGATCATTTTTGATAATTGAAGTTGGGGCTGAACATTTTTGGACAGCTTTCGATAAAACTTCTTCTACCGCTTTTTTTTTTTTTTTTTTGAACAGTTTTTAAACTTACTGCTTCCGATGGAAGCTGAAGCAGGCATTGCCAACTACTTGAAGTATTAAAATTTGCATCGGTCATACTTTTACTGTACTCACTAGAAAAGAAATAAAATATCTAACTTGAATAATAGTGTTATACTGTGTAGTGGTGTCAGAAGACTTTCCAGATTTTTTGCTTGCATAATATTTAATATTTTGTCTCACTTATGCCTACTTAGGGCAGTAGTGGTTCTGGTTGACTTGTGTGCAATGTGAGCACACTTTTATCATTCAAAATAATATAAAGAAAAGCTTTGTTGGCTTCATGTTTTTCTCTAAAGTGGCTTTTTTCAAGTAGAACGCAACTTTTTCTAGTGTGCGCTTCACTCACAGATAGCTTCAGCATGTTGTAAAAGTTGTTGCTGAGGGTGTTGTATTCTGTCTGTTGTCCTCTGTACATCTTGAAAGCTGTAAATGCTGCTCGTATCGAACTCCTGCAAGCTCCACAAAGTGCAGCCATTTATTATTCTGAAGTAGATTGCCTGGGTTGCTTCCAGCTTCTCATAGAGCCTCGCCTGTGCGAGCGTGTGAGACCTCTCGTTTGCTAGAACGTAAGACGCACCACTAAAAATATAAAAACACTCGCAGCCAGTGCACACTTGACAAACTCCCGCCGTTTATCTCTTCAATGTAGATAGCTTGGGTTTCCTCAAGCCTCTGATAAAGTTTCACTTTGACAGCACGCGAGGTCTTTCGCTGGCTGGGCCTTCAACTCGTTCAAGCAGACTGGTTCCTCTCATACTCTCAAATAATCTAGCTTCTAAGACAGGCAGATGATGGCAGGTGCTAATGTCCAGACTTCCCTCTATGTTTATCTCGAGCCTGTGGTTCACAAATGGCGATTTTGAAAGGCTATGGTACAGTCAGCCGACAATAGGCATATTTCAGCGAAAAAAGAAAAACACACATAGTAGAGATCCTATTGCTTTTCACTGCCCACTGGAGATGACGGCCTGAAGCCCTCACCATTTCTTGGCATTGCTTTTGTATACGGTTTTTTACTTACTAATCAAATATAAAAAAACAAAAATATGGAAAAAACCTAGGCAGAATTGGCTGGAGTTTTGTTTCGAAGCCATGCATCCATTCCACCAAACTACATCTCTGCTTTATCTGTGCACTTCGCTTTCAGACTTGGCCGTTAACCTGTCACTTTGAACTATATTTGCAGTTCTTTTACTTTGCAGGATTCGTTAAAAACGTGCAATTGGTGGCTTGATTTTATCCGCTGCTCTGTTCAACTTATCCTGTGGATATCACTTGAGTCATTCTTCCACTGCTGTCCTTTTTATTTTTTTATTTTTTTGGACTTTGCGCATGAGTTGCTCAAATGCTGTGTGAGGGCATTGCGGAAGGCGGCATTTCATATCACATTGCCGTCGCTTTTGAATGTGACAAAGGGGACTATATATTGCTTGCATGCTCTTTTTTGTCTCTTGGTCACCGAGCATTGATGGTGCAGAGGGTTTACAAAAGTCTGATAGGAAGTCCAGTGTTTAGTTGCCTCATGCGGGTGACACCAAAATCTGTACACAGATTCCGCAGCTGTTGCAAGTCATGTAAAATTATCTTCACATGGAGATTCTTAGGAGGATCAGCAAAAGCTACATTTTTGGATGATGCCATCTTTTTCTACATAACTCTTACTTTAAAATTAATTGTTGCAGGTGTGCTTTGTTTGAAATCTTTGTTGTTAATAGTTAATGAAATTTAAAAAAAAAAAGATGGGTTCTGCTTGTTGCTGTCGATGTTTGGCATATTTTTGCAATTTTTTCCGTAAGATACATCGCACTTTTACCATGTTGACTTCTGTTCTTGCTTCAGCAGCATCTTGTAGCATTGGAAAAAAAAATTACCTGTTCTTAATGGAGGTCAGTAAACTGCAGGCTTCTGATGGCTGTTGGGTGTTTCCGGCTATGACGCATCTTTAGTGCCGCCTCTGTTTCGGAATTACTAGGAAAACTTGAAACACCGAGAAATCTCGCACCGTGAAGCCGGAAATGGGACACAACAATTGTTTGCTGCTGATAGCAGCAAGCTAGACAGTGGTTGAGTAATGTTCCAGTCTATCGGAGAGGCGATGGCAAATGCCTTGAAACACGACGCGCCATGTGACGTGTGCCAGCAGAATAGAAAAAAAAAATTAACAAAAGGAAGACCTGATGCAAATGGAAAAACAACCATGGCACCCATAATCACTCAGAGGCCTTGCCACTTCACCCGAGAATGGTGCAAGCAGACACCCGTGCCCCCCAGCAAAGAAGGGTGGGTGTGGACACTCAATGCGCTAGCTTTGTGCTTCGGCGCGTATTTTCGAATGCATAATTGAAAATGTACCAGTACGTCGATGACTGCGAAAGGGTTATGAGCCCATGTGCGGCACAGTATTGTACGATAAAGATCATGCACTTGTGAGTGTACTTGTCATGGCAGGCTTTTTCTCTCCTTTTCATAGGCATTTTCCACTTTTGCTTCAACATTAGCGTGAAAAGTCGCGCTTCGTTTGAGCATTTGATAGCTGTAGTTGGCTTCTACATTGATCTAGAATAAAGGGCCTGTCTTTTTCTTTTTTACAGCTTTAACTGAAAGTGGCACTTGTCCTTCGTTCCATGGTAGTCATGTGACTGTACTTTCCCTACCAGGATGGGACTTGACATGCAGTTTCTCTTCCCTTTTGTTATCGGTCTTTGCGGCTTGTCTAACTCAGCTGTGTTGCACAAATAATCTGTATTGTTTGCGGCGAAGCCCTCCCCTTATCTGTACAGGGTGGTGTCCTCGTCACCATTGTTACAGCTGGTTAACTTGCTGTCTCAAAACAGTAAAAGTCTGCTGTGCCATCTGTAGTTTAGTCATAGGCTATTGTGGTCTTACCAAGGCCGGAAGCATCTTTGTTCGTTGAGAATATGAACCCATAATTGCCAGTCTAATGACCATAGGTGAGATTTGCTGTTGTCAAGCAAGTAACTAGGTGCTGAGCACACTAATCATGAGATGAATATGTTATAACTTCGCTTCCAAGAAAATTTTGAGTCGTGCTTTTTACTCTCCACTGTATGTGAACATTTAGTCTTCTTTTCCATTTCCAAGATGTGGGCATCTGTGTGATAGAGATTTAGTGAGGATGTCATACTTTATGATTTAATTGTGATATATTGAACGTTCACAGTTCAGTTAGAACTCTTAAAGTTCATGTCCTTCTCTTACCTCACCACCTTGTGAGCCATAATGTTGCGACACTGTTACCTCTGGGAAACAAATCTGGGGCCAGTCATTAAAGAGCCCCAAAACCACCCAGAGATAGGCAGAGTTAAACGCATTTAATGATCTGAAAGAGGCCTTCACTCGTTTCGCTCTTCACTACTTTCCATTCGTCAGCTCATCTCTCCCTCTTGCCGAGCGCTCCTCCTCACCATGCGAGGAATAGCAGTGAGCACGCATACGTGCATTATAAACATGTATTGTGAATGACGAGCTGATGAGAACGTTGACATCACAGCATTTGCCGAAGATAACTGAAATGCTCAGAGAGGAGGGATCATTTATTATAATTTTGGGGCACCTTTAGCTCGTAGCCCTGTCGCACTTGGTATTTTTAACCGGGATGGCATTTTGAACTCGGTACATGTGTTTACTTGTAATGCTTTGAATTGTCAGAGGTGGTGTTAGGGCCCATTGAAAAAAATGTCTGCTGTACTAACTCAATCACTGCGCTCTGAGGCTTTGCAGTCTTTTGCAGTCTTGAAATCCTTAGTGCTCATTCAACGCTGGAAAGGAATACTGCCTATCGTGTTGGTACTGCATTTAGGGCTTCACCAGTTAAAACTTGCAGCCTGTGTCATTGGTTCAACAGTGTGTTTATCAGGTGGATCATTCTTGACTTGCTTGCAGGCGTCTACGATGGTGGGCACGGCATTGGTGCAACGGGGGCCTCCAGCCTTTCCGGCACCTGAGCAGACGGTTACGGATGGACCCATGGGAACGTTATTGACCAAGTTTACCAAAAAGATGACCGATCCCACTGACTATAGCCAAGAACAAGTTAGGTTCAACACTTTTCGTGGGTGGCCCCAGAGTGCCCCAGTGTCTGCAAAAAAGCTGGCTCAGGTAAGCAAGTTTCTCTCCCGAAAAAATAAATAAATAAAAGAATGAAATGCACTGACGACAGACTTGTTCTAATACTAGTTTCTGATGGCGCAATAAAAAGCCCCCCTCTTCCCCCCCCTCCCCCCCTTGTACTGATTAAACCTATAGCACTTGATCCGGAAAGTGCTTAGATATTTTCTAAGCAGAACTTCATGATTTGAAAATCTGCCGGAACGAAAAAGAAAATAATTAAGGCAGCCTTGCTCTAGTGGTGTAAAACCACAAGGAAGTGATTTTGTTTCCTTCCTTCTCTCATCTTTCCTGTTCTTTTTACCAGTTTTTCTCTCTATCTTTATTTTTATTAGTATTTTTTTTCTATTCCTCGCTTGCTTCCTCTTTTTATTTTTATACGAGATTCGTTTTGTGTTCTAGCCACAGTAGTCGATCTCCGCATTTTGCATTACCATCAAGGCACTCGATGAACAAGAGGACCAAGACTTTTTTTTTTACGCAAGCGCGTGTCCAATATGATACGGTTGGCTACGTTATGTGTAGGTTTTCCCGCGTTGATATCATCATTGTGGCGTGTGAAGAACAAGAGCAGGAAGACCCGCTGGGGGGGGGGGGGGGGAAATAGAAGGCGAGTCGGCTGAAAATGTGATTTTTCCATTTTCATGGCACAATGTTCTAGCACTACTTACAAGTGCTTTCACGAAGTGGCTAGGTTGTATGTGCAATGGCAGGTGTTTGAAAATGCCCCCAAATACTCCTGCTGATCTACTGCACCGCGGAAACTCGACCTTCAAATGGCGTGTTCTCCGAACACTACTTTTCGTCAGAAAAGGACCATTTTCTCTGTAACCGCTGAAGCTATCAAATGGAAACGTTTGTGTCTTCTTTCTGAATACCATGCGCCCTTTCTGAAGCAAAAGTATGTTGTTTCCACGAGAATTATATTTTTTGCAAAACATTTCCTTTAAGAAAGCAGCCCGAAAAAAATGGCCATGCATACAATTATTATTTTGGTTTGGAAGGATATCCTGGGCATATGTATTAACCAGAAGAGATTTCACCATTTTACATGCAAAATCTTTTTCACAAATGTTCCTTAAAAAATAAAACAGACGAATAGATTATTTCTTAATATATTTAGATTGTCTTCGTATTTTCTTGCCAAATTCACAAAAGATATAGTAAAATCTCTGTTCAGCCAACTTGCAAAATTTTGTAATTTTTGCCTTCAAAAAACTGAACGATAAGCAGTAGTAGTTGCACACCTATCTGTGCTATCCATCCCTTTTTAAAATCATCATCAAGGTGCTCGAAGAACAACAGGAAAAAGACTTGATAGGCACCAGCACGGGCTCAATATGCTACAGTGCTGTATGTGGTTTTGCCTGCGTTACGCCAAATGTTTATGATGGAATATGAAAGAATATCGCATAGTGTGATAGAATTTGACAGAATGTGACAACAAGAAAAATTTGACAATACAACAGATATTGACAGATTATGACGGAATCTAATGGCATACCACAGAAACTGATAACGTACAACAGAATTGGACGGCGTACGAGAGCCTGGCCTGTTGAAGTGCTCTGCACTTAAAGGTAACACCATAGGCATATCAGCCGGGAAAGGCAAAGGGGGCGCTAGCTTCCCCCCTCACTTTCGACAGTGCTCACTGTGGCTGCACACTGGGGAAACGAACAACTAAGACGAAGTTTTCGTTGACCACAGTAATCACTCAGTTATATTATTACGACGAAATGAAATTGTTTCGAAGAAACGTTACAATATAGTGACATTTTCCCAACATTTCTGGTGTGACGATTTTCCATGAAGGCTCTTTGTGGTCCGGTTCACCTATGCCATGCTTTCTCGCCTTGTGCTCTGGTGTCAGAGCAGGCTAGCGCTGAACAGGGGCTCTATCATTACATCACTTGTTATTCATGCTTTTATTCTGCTGTGACTTGCCTATGCAGTTATGGATGGTAACAAACAACCTTTTTATGGACAGGCTAAATCATTTGCTGCTTCGGAAAAATCATTTTCTTTCATCGAAGAGCAATAGCATCATGGCTCCTCTGTCGACCTGCTGGGAGACGATGATTGTGACCAATACTTATAAATGTTTTAGTTTTGCCGTAGTCTTCGATCAACCTGATTTGCCTTGCGTATGGTAGTTTGGAGCGATGCCGGCAGCTTGCAAGGTGGCGACGAATAAAGCAGTGGACTCGAGCATAGTGGGAAACTTGGATTTTAACTTGCCCCGCAACTTGACCCTCCAGACCAAAGAGAAGGTGGAAGACCATGGTTTTTAGCACTATAGATGCTTAATTAAGAGTCGGGTTCATTACATCAAAGTGTGAGCATGATGAATATATATTTATATATTAAGGAAAGAAGTGTATACTTAAGGGCTCGTTATCTGTGTTTTACACAATAATATTTAGATGTAACAGACAATAATGCCAAGGAAAGTATAGGGGAAGATATTAGACCGAATTGTAATGTAAATATGAAAAAAAGTAGGTGAAAAAATAACTTGCCGTGGGCAGGATCCGACACGGCAAGTTATCATGCAAGAGACAGGCAGTGTGGATAACGTCGCTTTCACTTTAAACATGTGTGCAAGGCAGTGGCGTTGCTGGGGTAACACACCCGGCCCGTGCCACCTAACCCCCCCCCCCCCCCCCGCCTCGTAATTTTTTTCTGCTGTAGCATACAACGTGCAAAATGACTTTTGATCACATCTTCCTGAGCAGCACAAACTTCAGATCAAGGAGTGCGCCTCCCTTCCAGCCCCGACAAAAACTTCTGACTAAGCCCCTGGAACAAAGCATGTTCTTTTATGCTTAATTCATCGGATAACAGTGTCTGTACACATAATATAGTATCAATTGACGAGTATCTTACACAGATGGTGCAAGTAATTGTGAAACCTGAATTGAGCGCTCATGAATAAAATGCCAAACATTCAGCCATTCTTAACAATAAGCTCTTTATTAGCTTTTTGTGTGGCCAAAGAGTGATCGTCAGTACATCAACTCCAACCATTGTGTGCATTGTTGGATTGTGTCCTTACTGTCCTCTTGTGTTAGTTTGTTCACTTATTCGGCCATTTCTTGCTCTCTTTGCAGGGTGGTTTTGTGTGCAGTGATGTACTCAGATTTCTGACGCGGTGTTACAGTTGTTCACTTATTCGGCCATTTCTTGCTCTCTTTGCAGGGTGGTTTTGTGTGCAGTGATGTACTCAGATTTCTGACGCGGTGTTACAGTTGTTCACTTATTCGGCCATTTCTTGCTCTCTTTGCAGGGTGGTTTTGTGTGCAGTGATGTACTCAGATTTCTGACGCGGTGTTACAGTTGTGGGCTCGAGGTTTCAGATTGGAGTATTGCGGACGTTGTTGTGGAAAAGCACCGCAGGCTGCAGCCAAGCTGTGCGTTTGTGCGCTCTCTTCCAAGTCCGCGTGTTTCGGCGGAGACAAGCCCCCAGTCGCCTACAACCGCCACTTCATCCGCCGGTGCAACGCATGTAGAGAGGATGCACGTCGACAGTGTGGCTCCTTCGTTGCCGCGCACTGGCAGTGTGCCTTCGGTGCAAAGTCGGACTTTCGAGACTGTGCCACAGGGTGGTGCACGAAATGACGCTCCCCTTCATCGGCTTCAGGCGTCTGAGGAAGAGCGGTTCAACACGTTCTACGACTGGCCACTGACTTCTCCGACGCCGCGGGCTCTCGCTCAGGCGGGCTTTTACTACCTTCATGAACAAGACAAGGTGCGTGTTTCTTTACTTGATTACTGTATTGCTCCACTGTAACAGCTTTATACTATTTCCTGTGAGTTATTTCAATTGACAACTGTTAATGGAACTTGAATCTCACCTTGTGAAATACTAGTAGGTATTTCATACCGCTTGATTTATCTAGGCGTGTGCGAATTTATCTAGGCTTGTGCGAATGATAAATTTTAGGTGTGAAGAAAATTTGAAGAAAATAGTGATTAGGTCAAATAGAATTCAAATAGGATAAATTGCATATTATAAGGAAAAATCAGCATATTTATTACTACACAACTAACCTGGTCAAACAATATTTTTTCAATTAAAAAGGGCTAGGGAAATGTCACTCTTTTGGTTCAAAAGCAAGTTAGCAGAATTTGAGTTTTGGTAGAATGCAATCGATAAGCTGCACAATAGGTTACGTTACTATGCTATATGAAGCATGCTGAACATAATAACAAGTTTTTAAACTTGAAAAAAAAAAAAAATTGATGTGGGTTTAGTATGTCCGTAGTAGGCTTCACGGCAGTGAAGATTTTTCGTGTATAAGAGTATTTACGGCATAGTGCCTCTCCACTGCCGTGACACCACCTTTACAGGGGGTTGCATGCAGTTTGATATATGTGTTATTTGTTCATTAGAACAATTAAAATTCACGTCGAAATGCGGGAATATTCACGCATGCCCAGTTTTATTTTTTTAACAAATGTCTGTCGATGGTCGCTATGTCGCTGTTGTGCATGTCAAAACTCTTGCCTATATTCTAGGTCAGGAAAGTATAACTTGTGTCTCAAAAACTGAAGCAGCAATGACAGTGTGTTCTCTCTACAACATCAGTCTCTCAGAGATGTACCCCTCTTATGACGCAGTGTACCCAAGTTCAACTCTTAGCGGTGGTAGGCACAGCAGTTCGTAGCTACGGGGCACTTATAACAGTTAGACCATTTGTGTCCATAATGAGTGAAACATTGTTTCAGCTTAAAGGATATAGACATGTGGACTGCATTTGGTTTAGCATGAAGCAGGTGTCACTTACACATTTAAATATGCATGTGCAGTGACACTGTGTTAAAGGTGCAGGTGATACATTTCTGAAAGGGCACTAAACCAAACAGTTTGCTCATGCAGTGCCATTAGCTTACAGCAATATTGACAAACCCATAAAGTTGTAACAGTGTAACTGATTATTGTTATATCTGCTCCGGCGAAGGAGAAAGATCTTCCCCCATGCATCAGCAGAACACTTTATGCTCATTCAATAGCCATAAAGTTATTTAAACATGCTAAAAACAAGTTTGAAACCGGTTAATCGGTTGGCATTGTTGATGACATTTCCAAGCTTTGAGATCGTTACAATTTTGTCTGTATTTTCGTATAGCTTTCAAACTTGAAACACTACAGGAAATCCTGATGAATTTGCTGCCTCTGTTCGAGAGATATTGGCGTGCACTTGGTGCCATTTTTCATGAACACACAGTGGGGGGAAACTTTCGTTAGAGATCGTTGTCAGGTGTTGTGTGGCAAAAAGTTCTTTCAAAAAATACCCCATTACAGATGTCCTAATGGCTGACTGTTTGCGGCACTTGTAAAGGGTTTTCCCGTGATTCTCTTCAAAGTGCTTTATTTTCATGTGTTTTGGGGATAAATTTTGGTAGTAAGCATCTTCCAGATAGCCAAGAATGTATCAATCATATATTCAATGTGACTTGTAATCTTATCATTACATATTTTGCTAAAGGGCAAGGGGAAAATTGAGAAATCTGAAAATTTTTATTTCAATATCTGGTGACTTTCTAAATTACACATTGCTGCCAAATTACCTTTTGACAATGCCATAAGCACAATTGTCGCCACTGCCAGGCTCTCAATAACCAGTCAAGCATGCAAAAAGGAAATGCAGGCGACTACACTGTCTTGAGATTTTGTATGAAGTCGCTGGGGCGTAGCAGATTTTTACGGCGTTTAGTAGTGCCTATACTATTCTTTTTTAAGAAGTAAAGTAGGGTTTGAGAGACCTAACAAAGCAAGTTTTGGAAAACTTCATTAAGCCATAATGGCTAAAATAGGAAAATGACTAAAAGGAATGAAGATTGCACGCGAATGTGAAAAAACTAGACTTACATATCATTTCTTTTGTGTAATAATGAAACCATAGTGGTGAATTTAATGATAGCTCTTGAGCAACAATTTGCAAGTCTATATTGATTCATTGTTTCTCTGTGGTGACCCTCTCATGTGGCCTTTACGGGAAGGGCCGACTATTTGCAGTCAGGCTTGCACCCTGACCTCGGAGTGTTCGATTTGAGTGTGCTCGACAGGGTACGACACAGTTGATGTAATATATGTTGTGTGCAGGTGTTTTGTTATGTAGTGCATATTATATGCGAGAGCAGTGCTCTCAAAAGAGCTACGCAAGAGTGCTTTGTCTCGTTCATGCAAAGTTTCTGAACTCCTTGACACCCTGGTTGTCGTGTTCAGCGATAGCTGAAATTTCGTAGACTTGCATCAGGACGGTGCACTGTCGTGGGCCACGTCTTGTCAGAACACCTGGTTTATAATTTTGCTCCTTTTCTTGAACACATGGTGACACAGCTTCCTCTGTTTGTTGCAGGTGAAGTGTGCCTTCTGCAAGGGCGTAGTGCACAATTGGGAGCCCGGGGACGACCCCCTGCGGGAGCACGCCCACCACTACCCGTGTTGCCGGTATCTTCTGAACCCCGACCTGGCCGGCCATGACGAGTGTGGTCACATGTCGTGGCAGCAGGCGCGCTCCGCGCCGGAGTGTGCGGAGCTGTTCATTGCCGAAAGGTGCGTGCGGGTGAGGCGGCAAGTGTCTCTTGGGGCAAATGCTAAAACCTAAGCATTAATGGAAAGCCTTATCATGAGCGAGAAATGCGTGAACATGTAATTGTAAAATGTGCTTGCGCAGCTAGTCGGCAAAAGGTGCATGCAAATGAAACCGCAAGAGTCTCATAGGGCAAATTCTAATGCGTAAGCATTATTGGAAGCAGTAAGACAGCAAGTTGGGCCAGTTGGTTGGGATTCATAATGAACTTGGTTTACAGTGCAACACAAAGAAGGATATGGTGCTGACTCTCAACCGACTTTTTTTTTTTTCGCATGAGCAAGAATTGCAGTATTATGTAATTGTGATATGTAAGTATATATACAAACATGCAGTGCACATTCACAGGGCTACTTGTATTGCCATGCTGTTCTGACAGCGCATGTGGGGTCTGTAAATAGTAGATACTGTAGCGATTTCACCTGACCTAGTGATGTCGTGGCTATGACTTTTTGTTTGCATTGCTAAGCTGAGCTCTGTTTCCTCATATTCAATCCCCTATCGTGGTTAATGCATTTGAGTAATGTGCAAGGACAAAAACACTCACGTAAAACGTACCTCGTATAGTATGCCAACTTTGCCGTGTAAAAGTAAAATGGAAAAATGACAAACTCTTGCTACATTGCCTTGGTGACTGTTCAGAGACTCTACTCCTTCTGCCATAAGCTGTCTATCAGTAGGCTAGCGGACCTGCTGGGTTAATGTGCGTGTAGTCTTTGATTTGAGCAGTGAATGGCAAGCTAACTAAGGGTTCCCTTGATGTTTGGTTTGCCATCAACAGTATCGTCAGCCATCTGACCATGCCTCATTTGAGTAGAAGTGCCTATTTCAATATTGAAGACCTTACTTCGTGTCAACCATTGACAAAGTGTAATAAGAATAGAAAATCCCTTCATAATCGCTGCAAGATATTGTGGCTTCGAAGCTAGTTATTTGGTTGGAAGTCTGACCTTATGTGATGGGAAAGTAACACTGCAAACACGTATTGGGGTATATTGTTGGTGTGCGCTCACAGACAAATTGGGTTCTCTTTATAGCGCCCAAGGACAAGGACTACAGTTAAAAGGAAACACTCCTTCGTCAGAGCTATCTGGCCTCGGCGTGTCTGTGCACGTCGGCCCCAAGCATCCCTCGCAAGCATCGCCCGACGCCCGGCTGCGGACTTTCGAAAAGTGGCCCACAACGTGCCCCAAGCGGCCCCAGGAATTAGTAGTGGCGGGATTTTTTTACATTGGTAAGTGCAAACAGTTTTTGTCCTAGGCCACTTGGTGCCTTGAATTCAGACTTGTGCTAGAAAATGCATTGGCAATATTATTTGCAATACAATTGCATGTGCAAACTCCTCTCTTAGTGATCACTGTACTTCCTTTTTGCGGCCACTTTCATGTGAACTGCAGTTGGTTTGTGAACTGCAGCTCGACAAGCCCCGTCGTGTAATACCTGCCTGTGTGTCTAGTGGAAATCAGTATGAGAAATTTTGTTAACCTGACAGTGTGGATGAGATACCAGGGAGGAAGAGTTTTGCGAGCCATGCAGCCTGCTAAAGAACCGAGACCTAGGCGTCGTCGGTGCCGAGAAAATGGAAATGTAGGCAACTGTAAACCTGTGGTAAAGACCTTCACGATTTATAGTAAACAGACATAGAAGACATAGTACTTGTATGAGACGATTTGCTGAGACATTGTGGTAGTATCAACATATCCAGAGAAGGCAGCCCCTGCAGATTGCTTAGAGAACCTATCCCGTTGTAATAAACTTGCCTTGCCTTCACTGGCCACCCTGGGATACCTTTCTTGGCTTGGTTTGGCCGACTCCGAAATAATGACTGACCTGTCCCCTTGCCTTTGCCCACAGGCGTTAATGACTATACAAAGTGTTTCCACTGCGACGGTGGCCTCTGCAACTGGGACGTAAATGACGACCCCTGGGAGGAACACGCCCGTTGGTTTCCTCGTTGCCAGTTTGTGCTGCTGTCCAAGGGCGAGTCGTACGTGCAGGACTGCCTCAAGCGACACCAGTCGCACCTCAGTGCGGTGAGATGACTCTTTCACTTCTAGAAAATGCCTCATTGAAGATAGTTAAGGCTCATATCTGCGAGAAGCAGGCGAGGAGGACCCGACAGTGTAATGCTTTGGTTTAGCTCGCCTTTTTTGTATGGTCTTACTCAGCCTCCTGTGTGTTGTTTAGAAAAGCCTGTGTACTTACACTTCCTGCGTTTGCCTTTTTGCGATTCCTGTGTGTGGCCTGTGCTACGTGAATGCGTTACCATTACTCTGTGTTCGCAAACCGGTCTGATAGTCTACGCAGATAAAGTACAACTGATGAAACTCGAGATCTTTGCATTTGCCCCAGCCTTACTTTCGGCAGATGTTTAGTTTTCTGAGCAATTCACATTGGACTCGAGCTTTGATTTAGTTGTTCTGCTTCTCCCTGTAAAGCAGTTGTTTAAGGGACGCAAGTGTAAGCCCCACATAGCAATGGAAATGCAAAATTTTTTTCAGGTGAAAAGGCGCTTCTGTGAGAACTGCCAATGGGAGCGTTGAAATTTTTGTGGTATTTGTTGCCCTGGATATTTGGACGACATGTGGTAATGAGCATGCATGTGTAACAGTTCAGGTGGTGCATGTTGAATGTTTTTTTTGTGTTGTTGCAATGTAAACACGATTTTTTTGTTGTTGTTGTAACAACTTTGGAATTCAGTTATAAGTAAGGCCTGTGTCAAAAGTTCACACTTAGCTACTATGGTTTTGTATGTGATATAAGTGTACAAGTTGCCATGTTTACTGTAAATGAAATGTGTGATGCCAGTTTTTGATGTGCATGTTGCAGTAAAGTGGGTCGACTTATAACAGGCAATGTAAAACTTGGCACCTGACTTGTAGAGCTAGGCATAAGCAGGCCAATGGAACAGTTGCATGCGCAAAGCTTGCAACTGCTTCGTTGCAGCAAAAGTCAGTTCAAACACACCGTTTCGATAATCTAGTGCAAGGGCTGCAAGCGATAGAGCTACGATAAACAGTGCACATTGTAACATGGCATTGATGCAGAACTGGAGGCGACAGTCGGGTGAGAGCTCATCGGCGGCTTTGGGATGGCAGTGACATCTCCTATTACGTCAGCTGTCCTGAAGACAGGTAGTGTTGGTTGCTAGATCTTGGTCCGCAGTCCTTTCCTCATGTCGAACTTCATCTTGGCATGGCAGCGCACCAAATTCTCAAGGATCATCTCTGTCTTCTCTCGCCTAATGGTTTTCAGCAGCACAATAATTCGGCATTTCAGCGTCATCCCTGTTTCGTGGCCACCTGCTGTGTTGTCTGCCCCCCCCCCCCCCGCCCCCCCCCCCCTTTTTTTTTTTTTTTTGTCCCATCTTGGGGTAGCGTCTCCAAGTACCATACTTGTCCTGTCCTTCAGTGGGCTGCCATTCATCTGCCCTGCTCAGTGTGCGGGGTCGGTTGCAGTGCTTGTGTCTTGTGTCTAGTGCACCGTCTTAGGTTGGCCTACCACTGGGAGCTGCTACCTAATCGTCTTTTTTCATCTTTTTTTTTTTTTTTTTTTTTTTTGTTCTTTTAATACAGGTGGCAGCCAGTGCATCAACGAGTTCCCAAGGACAGTCTGGAGGTGCAGAAGACGGAATGACAACTGAACTGGCGGCGCTCATGCGATCCGAAGACGTGCAATTCTACTTGTCACAGGGAGTCCCTGCCCAGACTCTGCGGGCTGCATTGCTGAAGCACATGCGGAGCCAGAATCGTGGCTTTGCGAGCCGGGATGAGCTTCTACAGGTTCTTGGCGAGCTTCTTACCCTGCCAAGGTACCATTAGGCCCAGTTAAGCGTGGAGGAATGCTATCGAAAAGGCTGTAGGACAGATTACCATATAGGTCAGGTTGATACCTAATGATGAACTAAAACATCCTTATTATAAACACTAACACTTTAGTTATTAATTACCTTCTTCACTTGGGACAATAAATTATGCACAGTTGAGTCCCACTACAGTTAAACCTGTCTGTGAGAACCTCTATAGAATGAATTTCTAAATATTGTGATGTTTTTCTATTCCTCACCATTACTTCACTATTCATCACATTAGCAGCACGTCTATTTTCAACCTATACGTAACGAAGTGGCTGTGGCAGACACCCTTGATATAACGAGTTTTCGACGCTGACAACTTAAGAATTTTGCCCCGAAATCAGTCATTTTGGCTCGACCGTACATCTTCTGCAGTTGCCCTGCTGACAACAAAACAGCAGCACCGTGCATGACACGCTTGAAGTACAGCAGTACTGTGGGGCGAGAGCGAGCGCTCGGAAATGCGTAAGCTGTGCCGGTGCACTTTGAGTGCCGCCGTACTGGTCATCGTGGCCGCATGTGCGAATGTGCCGTCTCCCTCCCCACAAAGCAAGAGTGGTTTGGCACATTCCACAGTGGCTCCAATAACGCGACAACGCGTTGCTGGAATGGGTTCCTGGTCAGTGATTGAGAGCAGCGAAAATTGGATCTGTTTTCTAAAAAAAGAAGGCATTGTGCTTTCAAATCAGACTGGATGACTCGGGCACAAGATGAAGTGTGGAGTTATCGATCGCAAATCATATCAACTTGTGTGCCGAGCATGTTCGTTGGGTCATGCGACGAATGGTGGAAATTTGGCAATCAAGTTCGTAGACATTGTGTCTGCTGTTGCTTCTTATCGTGAGACCTCTTGCGATATAGCTGCAATTGCTGACACACTTCGATAAGGCCCATCGAGCGTGCTCTCGAGAGTTATCGGATTAGATAGCTGTCACCCATTCATTACGGTTGCTGAGCCGCTGCTGTGGCACTCTCTGTCTTCGGTGACTGTTTGAGGCCCTAGAATCTTGCTAGGCCTACGATTTTCATGCTTCAGAAAGCCAAGCAGGCACATCTTGCGGCATGCCATATAAACAGCCGCACTTCTCTGGGTGTTCTGAAGCCGTGCAACACTTGTCATCTGGCTTGCTCGTCATCGCTCCCCAGTGAAACTTTGCACGGTACAGTTTTCTGTCAATAGCGCTGTGGCCTGCTGATAGAGCGTGTGGAGTGCGTGACCTGGAAGTGCCAGGCACGTGGTGATAAACAGGAAAAGGCGCGTAAGATAAGTGACGCACATTCCTGTGGGACAGGAAGGCAGCCTGAAAGGTGCAACTGTCCCAAGAGTGAGCTCTCGCAAAGGAATTTGGTTGCGAACCCCGCCGCGGTTTGTCTAGTGGCTAAGGTACTCGGCTGCTGACCGGCAGGTTGCGGGATTGAATCCCGGCTGCGGCGGCTGCATTTCCGATGGAGGCGGAAATGTTGTAGGCCCATGCGCTCAGCTTTGGGTGCATGTTTAAGAACAACAGGTGGTCGAAATTTCCAGAGCCCTCCACTATGGCGCCTCTCATAATCATATGGTGGTTTTGGGAAATTAAACCCCACTTATCAATCAATCGTAAATTTGATTGCAAAGTCTCAGAATATGGCAAATAAATCTTGATATTCTTCCTTTTTGTTCTACATCATTACAGTTTGGTTAGCATAGAGTTACTTTATATTGTTTTTCCCTGCAAAAATTCCCCACACTGCCCTGTGCTTCAGTTCTAGTTGGGGATAACACAAAGAAAAGATGAACTGCTGCTTTGTCTGCATTCATATCTCAATAAAAATAATGTTTTTTGCAGTTTTTTGCCTACTGTGCTTAGTTGAAAAAAAGTTTACTGTAGTGTACACTTCCACTGCTTGTTACAATATCAATGGAGATTTTTTTTTTTTTTTTTTTCAAAAAAAAATTGCTGGGAGGTTCTTCCTAGACCTAGAGACTCGTCAGTGGTGCAAGTTTATTGGTTCTCATGTCAACCACTCAGTGGATCAGAATGAAAGAGCCGCCATTGCCACTGCCATTAAGCGCACAAACCATCATTTTGAGGTTTAGTGTCCCCTTCAAGTTCATTACATTCTGTTCGATTACAATCTACGATTTGTCATATCCTCGTTCAATATATACAAGTGTGTAATCAATAAGAAACCTCATTGTGCAGGTATTGGCATGTAATTAATGCTTGCTCGTCATGTTATATGTAATGAAAGTATTAGCATGATATTGAAGACTTCATTATAATGTATGTTTGAATGTAATACACTCAAACCTCGATCTAAAGAACCCATATACTATAACAAAATGTCGATTTAAGGAAGGAAATGAAAAAGTCTTGCAATAGATATTAGTGTTAAAAATAAACCTTTATAACGAATTTTCGAATATGACAAACTTATTTTTGTGTAAGGCGTAACTTTGTTTTATAATGAGGTCGGAGTGCATATCAACCTGCTGTATGTCCGGTTCCATTTATGCTGGTTAGCAGTGACATCACTGGAGCTACTGCAGTGATGAAATTTTTCACTTCCTTCTTTATTGAAATTATATTTTAGCTGCAGTTGTCGGCACCAATGGGATAAGTGTGTTACAGTTTTTGTTATTAGGGGCACTTTCATCTCATGCACAGCTCCGTTGCATTGTGCAGGGCTTCAGCCGACCAGAGTCCACAGCGTTCGGCTACAAACAGTGTCACGATCACCAAAGTGGCGACAAATCCTCAGACGGAGGGCGTAGTTTCTGGTAAGTGGATTTTTTTTTTTTAATTGCCTGCTATACAGCAACTTATGTCAGCATTTTTTCCAGAAAACAGGTTTTTAATTTCACTGGAATTAGTTACTAAACTACAGGGTGTGAATCTATATAAAAACAAATAATTTCCCTTGGTGAATATTCTCAAATGGAGGAAAATTCGCTTCTAGTTCGAGGCTTCGGACCCAGAGTAATGAATCTAAACAAGTAATTCTGCATTTACTTGCATATTGATTGCACTTTTTGTAGCAAATTTAGGATAATGTGGATATGCACTGTGAATTTCGATTCAAAACGAAGGGTTCTGGGAAGCCACCCTGGCGAGAATATTTTATTGCATGATGGTGCTTTGGCGGGGCTGGTTGTTAAACATATAAGTTTTCTTAATTCTGAAGTGTTGGGAAGGTTATTAGCGGGTGCCTCTGCGGTATTTTCTAATGTATTCGAGAGAGCAAATACCAACTGTCTTTGCGGATCACAAAGTAATTTAAAACTGTCCCACAGCTTGAAAAAAAAAAAGTTCTGTGTGCAGCATGGCATTCAAGTCCAGCTAGTTTAGCTGTTCCTTAATCTCGTTCGCTCACGGAGCCGCACGTGCACATTACCTTCGGATGACTGCAATTTTGTCAACGCTCTTCATAGGAGCAAAGAATGCATCGTCGGGGAGTCTTACAGAAGGATTAGAGTCTTCAGATTTGGCTCTGGAAAACCTGCGGCTCAAGGACCAGCGCCTCTGCAAGGTGTGTCTCGACGCCGAGGTAGGCGTCGTGTTCCTGCCGTGCGGCCACCTGGTGGCTTGCCCTGCTTGCGCCTCCGCCCTGTCAGACTGCCCTGTGTGCCGCGCGTCCATCCGCGGCACCGTGCGGACATTCTTCTCGTGAAACCAACGATAAAGAGAGGAAGTGTGTGCACGAGATCCTCCGCTGTAACCGCATTTTCGGCAAAGCTTTAGTTTAGAAGGCAATGGGCCCTTGTTAAGCTGTTAGAAAACGTTTCATTTTTAAAATATTTCCTGCCTTTCTTCTCTGGTAACTCGAAACCTTATTTCCCTGATAATCCTGTAAGACCACAGGTTAAGGCGTACCTATGCCGGTAAACTGTATGCAGATCTTGCGATGCGTGCCTGCAGTGTTTTGTGCACTTGCGGTAAAACACAAGGTGCATCTTACCCCTCTTAAGTGAGAACAATGGTCGCGAGCACTTTATTTTTTTAACGCCGTGAGCGAGACCCGTCATGCACATCAGTAGATTAACAGGCCAATTTCATTCACAAAAGAACACTTACTTTCAACGATTTCTTGGGTCTGTTGCCTTCCACCCGAGCGGCAGGTCTTGAAACACCTGCCGCATGCTCGGTAAGAGAACTCGCAGCTCGCCGAGAGGTGAAAGTGGCGAGCTCTGAAAATTGTGTCGATGGCGTCGCAGGAGAAGGGGTGTGCCTCGGCTTTGCTATCCTCTGTCTTGGTTTTATTGGCCTATAGTGCAGTTTTGCCAGAGAGATGCTTATGGCTGTTTTGTGACGTTTGTAAATATTGCAACTGAGCGTCAATAACCAGCACAGGGCTTTACAGGTGTAGCCATGCTCTCGTCAGTTGCATCGATGTTCTCCAAGATGTTAGTCCGAAGTAGCTTACATGCAGTGCCTGTTGGGAAATTTTACCAGCTTATCTGGAGCAGCATATTTCTGCCCGATGGACAGGGGGGAGTTGATAACGGACTAGTTCGGCAAGTGCGGCCTGCTCCAAATAAACCTGTGAAATTCCGTGAAGTCATGAAATTAGTGGAAACCATGGAAACGACCCCCGTGATCAATCCCTGTAATCATCCCTGGAGCGAACGCATGGAATCAATTTGTGGAATAATTGGCGGCAAGTGTGGGTCTAGGGCAATGGTTAACTATTAACACACCAGCTCTTTTTCTTTATTGTGGCACAGGCAAACTTGGGACTTCGTCATTCACAATGTTATGTAAAACGGGCAAGACACCGTACAAGTACCACTTCTTCTACAAACTTTTTGAAAGGTGACTATTTCACAATGTCCTGGTCAAGCCAAACACTATGGGTCACTTTTAGTGGTATTTCAGAAGTGTTATTGCCATTCTAGCTTACTTTCCTTAGTTGCCCTTTAAACGAGATTACATATTTTAATGACGCCTGCATTTTTATGTACATTGTTTTGACATCATTACCTTTAACAAGAAAAGCACAGCAGAAAGTTATTATCAAGCCAACACGTGTAGCTTCAGTATATTTTTGTCGGTGGAAGCATTTCACGTTTTCCTAAAAGACTAATGCCAGCTGGAAGCATTGCATAGTTGCTTTGTTACATTTATTAATCAGTTACGCTCACCATTTGTTAATCAGATGTACTTACCCTTTACTGTTTTTACGAGGACTCACCTGCCTACCAAGGATTACATAACGCAGCAGACCTTCAAACTGTTTCCTTCTCTTCTAGCAACGACAGACGTAGTCTATTTTTGTTCAAGACTGGACTTCTAAACTATAGAAACACTTCATTAATCTCTCTGTAAGCTCTAAGATACTTTAATTCTAGGTTTGCTACTGCGGGAGTCGCATCACAATTTAGTCACGGTACACGGCACTTCGTACAGTTGCAGAGCAAGTTGAGGCACGACGTTGTCACTGTCGGAATGTGAACTGTGGCGAGAATTTGAAGACCAACGTAGATTTGTTATGCTTATTTCAATTTCGCCAAGCACTCTTCATATCTCTGTTATCGTTTAAGGTGCCAGATTGAAGGTTGTTTTTGGAAGACATGGCTATTTACAAAGCCATTAAGAAGTTTTCTTTTTATTGTGATGTCTATTTATTTAATAGGATTAGCACTATCTGTTTCTTAGGTTCTTCTCTTTATGCATAAAAGCAAATGCAAATTTTTTCAAATTGCAAATGCTAATTGTTACTAGATTTTTTTAGTAGAAAGCTCAGTGCAACTGACTCATTCTAGGTGGCTGTAAAGAAAAAAAAAAGTACGCTTATTCATCTTCATCACTTTTTCAAGGACACCTTTCTTTTCATTCAACTGACAGACACCTCTTTAGCCAGAAGCTTGGCGACCAGTTGCTTATTCAATGTGAGATCTTGCTACGGCACTTAGAGGCAGCTAGCACATTATCTAGTTTCTCACGTGAGTTTTTTTTTTTTTTTCGTTGTGCCGTAGTTTAGTCTATTAGATGAATTTTAATGTCTTTGTACCAAAGCCTGTATATCTTTCTGGTGTTCAAATATTCATTCATCGTAAGGTGCAAACTATTGCACAACTTGTTTCTATGCATAGACTTCTGTGTGTGGCTGTGCTGTCAATGCCTGTGTGCTGTCGGTGTCTTGTCACTGCGATGGAGCATACTCGCCAGCAAGCAGTGCCAGTTCAGTCACATTTGATTGCATTCAAAGTACACGCTTTTCAGCTGGCCAGATGTGGCACTACTGATGTATCGAAATAAATAAATTTTTGCCACCTCTCTGTGGCGCTTTTGTGAAAATGTGTATTTTGCAAAAGTTGTGGCCACGTGAATGCAGGTGTTTTATATGCCTCGAACTGGAGATTTGACAAAAATAAAAATTGGCCCGAATCTACATTTTACACTGTAAATGTCGTCGAAAGACGATAGTCTTGCGTCTGGAGAGAGTGAACAAAACGTTTACTTGATGTTGTGCGTAAGAAAATGGATGAATGGTATTCTGCATGCGCTGCGTTAGAGTGCCTCGAGCGTGTGGCGGAGGCAAACAAGCGCATCTAGGCACATTAGACACAAGTGCCATCTGGCAGTTATCTTCAAAAACGAAGGCGTGCAGCCCGTGAGGAAAGATGCATGCCAGTCTTTGAGGTGATAAGGTGTAGAACGCAGAGAGAAGGACAGGTGCCACCACCGTGACGTCGTAGCAAAGCGTTGGAAACACCTTTTTAGCATCGCGTTGCACTGTCAGCGCAGCGCGATTAAACGCTACATTCCTTGGTTACTTGTGTGTGCCTCTTCTAGTATAAAGGCAGACATAGAAAACATCGACGCATTGTTATGGTGCCTCAGATATATGCAATAATTGCTTTTTAATTGACAATCGCACAACTATGAACGCAAAACCTTGAGCAATATATTGGTGGACGCTGCAGATTGGGTTGGCTGTTTGGTGCAGATGGACAAATGTACAGACAGATACACCAAAATTTTTTCGACGAAGGTCCGCAAGAAAGACTATCGTCTTTAAAAGGGAGATTGCTGGATTCTGCTGTTTCTTCTGCTCGGAACCAATACAAGTGTCCTGCATAGCACGCTGACGTGCTCTCGGAAGAGCTAGTTTGCTCTGTGATTTTCATTTCCTGTAGTGTTGCCCTTTCAGATCTGTAAAATGAGATCAAATTAGCTGCAAGCATCCCAATTTCTAATCGCTGCAGTAATACTTTCACTAAATAGTGAAAAGTATTTTTTACATGGTTGAAGTAATGGATGAGTAATAAGTACAATGGCAACAAACTTTGATGTTATACCAAGTAAGGACAGCAGTTTGCTTCTTTAGGGTCTCACCTGGCGAAAGTCCACAAAGGGGGAGAAAGGTTGAGCGAAAGGCAGATTAACCGGAAAATTTTCCAGTTTGCTAACCTGCGCTGAAGAAGGGGTAACACTGCCACAATAAGGTGCCGCAGCTGAGGCTAGCAGAGCTCCTTTCACGCTGTTACTTCTACACAAACTGAGAAATTAAATGCAGCTTGTACAAAGGTACGAGCAGTCGGCTGTTTTCCGTGAAGATGAGGCACATGCAAGCTCCAATTATGCCTGCCGGAGCCACGCAATCCCTGTCCCGAGACCCTCCCATTGACCACGAGAGCAAAAATGAACCTTGTAGGTCTGTGTAATAGCTCTCGCTCCCACAATAAAATTGAAGCACTGCATTGAAGATAGTTTGCACCTTTGTTGTAGCGAAGTTGCAAAATGCATTGCTTAAAATAAAAGAGGAAGTATGGCTCCGTAGATTTATTGCCGTAATTTTCATAGGAGCGGATTTGTAAAGCGCCAGTGGTTGCGCTGTGCTACCATAAAGCTTGTTGGTCTGGCCTTTTCAGTGTGCTTTGATGTTGCTGCAGAGCTCGCGTAAGACCAGTTTAACACTTGAGAAATGTAAAAGAGCAAAGTGGTTCCCGGATGACCTTATCATGACTGAAAAACCCTCGTTTTCCTTTCAATGCATAGTCGTCTGGCAGTGTCATTGAATCATTTCCAGAGGGTGTTGAAACAACTCAGTTAATTTTATGACATAATTGTCTTTATACCGGTGAACATAATACTGACATCTAGTATTTTTTGTTTTGTACTTTCAATGTCTCGTAATTTTCACCCGTGTTGCTTTCTGTGTTGATTTCATCGCTGCAAGTTTCTCTGTATGTCTTGTTACTGTGCTTTTTGTAGATTTGATATTCTTTTGTTTTGTGTTTTTGTCAGCATTGGCCTGAAAAATGTGCTAAGGACTGCAAAAAAATGGCTGAGAAGGACGTTTGCATCCTCTGGGCAGAATCAATTTAGGATTCGCACGTTCCTGACAGGACGTATTGTTTGAGAAAGTAGGCACAGTGTGGTATAAGTGTGCTTAAGAACAGACATGACGGGTTTTGCCTGAATCGCAGGCTTTTAGCACTGTTGGTGGATGTAACAACCATAAATCTCCATGTGGGGCAGTTCGTTTGATACATAGCAAGCAGCGCTGTGGCAGCTAAATAGAGTCCTTGCTTCCAGTATCAAGTCCAGTGTGTATTGGAAGCAAAAATACATACGTATGTCACTACCGGGTAACATATGTTGTGCATTTATTTTGCATGTGCACTATAAGATGTTGGCAATGTAATTTATTACGTGACAGTTATTTAGCAGAATATGCACTGCAGAATGTGCGTAGCGAATAATTTCTGCTTTTGTGGTGTTGCTTGTCTAGTATCGAACAGAATACAGGAATTTCATTTCAGATAACACATGGTGATTGTCGCGTCGTATGTTGCTGTAGTTTTGCTGTGTATGTGTAAATATTTGGTTGCAACATATCGTGCAGCATTTTATTATTTGTACATATAGTTATTTCGTTTTGCACACTTGACAAATGCAAAGATAGTTGCAAGGACAAGCTTGCGATGCAGTAGAAATTATGCACAAGTGCCTTTAGCGATGTGCCTCGATCATAAATGCCAGCTGTCTCTGCATGGCATTGAAAGGTCACCCTCCTAATTCACATTGACACTTGTTTCTTTTTGGAAGTACTAGGCGGGAAGCATATTACGCCTATTAGTGTCGTGGTGTAAAACTGGATGGCACGGCTGCCATATTTGCAATTCTGCCAGCTGAACTTCCTGGCTTTTAAGAGAGAAAAGGCTTTTCTTTTCATGGTTTCACTGAATTGGCTTCTCGAGAAGAATTCTGACTTCAATCAAATTTAAACTTTTTTTGCATGATTGAATCATCAGCTCACTTCAGTATCCTCACGGCAGAAAGTCTGATTATCGCTCTTTTAGAAGCATCGTTATCATGCTCATTTGGTATAGAGAATGTGAATCCATCTATAAGAGAATACCATTCATAATCTTATACTGTTGGCATCAGTATCTTATACTGTTGGCAACAGTTTATCTTCGGTTAGAAGTAACATTATTTACAAAGAATTCATGGCTGTCATGAGATGTTTGCCTGATTCTCAGTTCTGCAAACTTCAGCATATAAGAAGCACCGCAAACTCTGCCACTTGTTGGCGCATAGCATACTGCTTATTTTAATAGCAAAGGCTCAACGACGTCCTCAACATGTACAGCATGAATAACAGCGGGTACATAAGAGGAGGAGGAGAAAAACTTTATTCATCCCAAGAGGGAAAGACAGGTGCGGTGGTGGAGTGTCAGAGGAGCCTACCCAGCGTAGGTCTCCACTGCCCTCTTGGATCAATCCAAGATCTGGTCCTGGACCTCGGGCGCCGAGCTGCACATAGCAGCCTCCCACTGCTCCTTACTATTAATGTGTAGAGAATTGGGTGGTGGGTTTCGAGTACACCCCCACATGATATGGTCTAGGTTAGCTCTTTGTTGAGAGAAAATGCACGAATGGGAGGGGTATATCGCAGGGTGTATAAGATGGCGAAAAGATGGGGTAGGAAACGTAAGGGTCTGTAACTGGCGCCATAGTATATGATGTAAGGGTGGGGGGGAGGGTATATAGTGCGCTGTAGGTGGTAGTGATTTGTTATATCGTGGAAGGTCAAAAGACGATCTCTCGCACTGAAAAAGGCCGCGTGGTCTAAGGCGCCATCAGAGGCCTGCGCTCGGCCGGTGATTCCTCGAGCACAGGTATGAGCCGCATCATTGCCACTCAACCCCGCATGCGCGGGCGTCTATATGAGAGCAACGTCTTGCGTGGGAGGATGTTTTTTAAGAATTGAAAGGGCAGTTGATGAGATGCGACCTGCGCTGAAGTTGCGTATGGCAGTTTTGGAGTCTCTTACAATCATAGTGATATTGGGGATGGATAGACCTAAAGCGATGGCAGCCTCCTCCGAAGAGTTGACAGTGATGAATGCCGTACATCCGTGCCTCAGACCGTTGTTGATTTCAACGCTGTCGTTGTTACTTATTCCTTCCAATTATATGCAAACTGTATTTTCTCGGTATATTTCTCTCAAACGCCGTCACCTATGCCAATCGTCATGCCAAACCAACTAGCCCAAACTGCCACGCTTCTAAGTCGTCACTGGCCTCCATCAATCAGTGAGCGTCGTGCCTAATAAGTGTGCCCGCCGCGGAGGAAGGAAAGATAGGAGAGGGCATGCCCAGCCGGCGCGCTACGTGAAAAGTGTGGATAAAGTGGTAGCCACCCCAGTGTGAAGGAAATTACACCATGGCGGCCACATTCACTGGACACAGTGATGGCGTTGCTATTGTTACGTGCTGCGCAGTGTAGCTGATCTAGCAGTGAGCGGCCGCGGCTGGCAGCAGCATGTGTGCCTCCGCAAGTCTCGTGCTAAGCCGCCGCGGACAATATCCGTGCTCTGCGCCGCGTTACTGGTTACGCAGCTTCTCCTGGCAGTTACTATACTCTTAGCAACGCTTACAAAACCTTTCGTCCACCACGAGGCTTGAACAGTACGTGCGTGGAACGAGCGCATATCCATGTGTCGTGCGGCGGATGACGCAGATGCAGCATTTGAAGTGTTCAGAGAAATTGCGCTGGGCACCATCGCGAAGTGGAACGAAGACGAACATCTTGAAGGTCAGTGATAGTTGGGCACTGCATGCTCCCAGCTGCTTGTGGCAACGGACGAAACTGTTGTACCCAGCAAGACGCGGACCATGTGCACATATACGTAGTTTCGTGTTGGGAATGTGTACAGTAACAACTTGCATGTGCGTAATAAAAGACCTTTTCTGTGCCGCTTGTTATACTCGCCCCCAGCATTGTAATCTCAATGTTAGAGCAACCGCATTAAAGTGTCACTTGCACCGTGCTCAAAGTCACCACGGTCGCAGAATGCTGACGCCGGTGAGTTTCACGCGGAACACGGGCACAGTGGCCGGGCGCTGCGTCGGCCTCGTGTCGAAATGCAACCGTAGAAGAAGGCGCACGACTGATCGTGTTGTCTGCACAGTTGCTGAATTAATCGAGAAAACACTCGCCGTTGTCAATGCATCTAGCACGCGTTCTCACATGCTTCGTTGTCGGCGAGCCGTTACTCGCTGTTAATACTCGGACGAAATGATTTCGCCGAAGGTGTCGCGCTGGCCCAGAGTGTTGAGCCCCGTTTCATTAGTTTCGGATCATCACGACACGCGCGCTGCGCAGCGCACGCGCTTTCCGAGCAGGGGAGAGAGTCGCGCCTTCTGCTACATTCGGATGTAAACAAGAGAGGAGAATTTGCCCAGTAAATATGGCCGACGTCCGGCTTCACAACGAGTGACGTCAGGGCCTCTCCTGTTTTTTCATTCCTCCATGGTGCCCGCCTTTGGCTGTGTTGCGATTGACGTCGTCCATCCCGTCGCAGACATGATGAGGCGCCGAGCACGCGTGCACGAGTTTCCCCTTGAATATTCCACATGGGAACTACCATTCTATCATTGAGGAAGGAAAAGCTGTCTATTCTAGTAGATGGGTATGCCGCGGACAACTCTTGAGGGGTGCCGACACTGTAAACGTGAGAGAGCTCGAATTAGCCAATCGGCCAATTGAGACGGCTCGTGACCCCACTGTCGGACGGTTTTTTGTTTCTCCTAGCCATATACAGCTTTCCTGTAAAAACGCATCGTTTCGAGGCTACGCTCCTCCTTTCTATTCTATTAGAAGGTCTACTCTAGCACACGTCTAGCACACGCCACTTTCGTTGCTTGAGAAGTTTGCTTGCCAGGTATTAGTTTCGGTTCTGGTTCTCATAGTTCGTGCATCATCATCATCATTGATTCAAGCGGAACACGCAGCGGTCACCACATCCGTCTGAAGCTTTCGTCTGTGTGTGTGCGGTGTGGTTAGTGTGTTCTCGATCAAAGCGATGTTGGTGGCTTCGCGCCTGCCTGAATTACCCTCTGCGAGCCGTTAAAACAACCCATCTTCGCGTCATTCGTCACTCTACATTTGGAACCATGCTATGGTAAGGCAGTGGCTGAAAAATGTTTTCGCTGAGCGCGTGCTACCGCTTCAAACCACTCTTGACTGATGTTTTTCGAGTTTCTCTTTCGTCCCGGCGTTCATATAACACGCTATTGTGACAAAAAACTTATAATCAGTCGTTGCTAGAAGTTATTACTGCCTTGCGTCTGCTTTTCGGCACTGTTAGATGGTCACCAACGTCAAATGCTAACGGGCGCGGAAGTATTTACGCTCCGTGTTGAGGCTTCGTTGGGAATTGTGTTCGTTAGCATTCACGACATATTCAGCTCGGTAACATTGCTGACGTAGTTGCTACAGGTCATTCTGGTGCCGTTTTTTACGTGCGCTTTCTAGGGCATCGAATTTCATTATCGCTAGCGGTGCGTTTTGCGGAAGCAGTCCACAGAGCACTTTCGAGTGAGCTCCGATTGGGATCAAGTACCTCGACCGCGACTGGTATGCTTTCTCATCGTTTTTCTATTCAGCATAATTTGATCTTAACATTTTACAATACAGATAATGAAGCTGTCAGTAAAAGCTGTCCAAGAGCATCTTGAAAGTTCAGAAACCGAATGTTAGCAGAGAAACAGTAGCGGAGCTTGTACCTATTGAAATACTGGGGTAATTATTAAAAAACACACACACGACGCAGCAATATTTGCCTATAAATAACCTCAATACACGTTATTTAAATACAGTGGGAAGTTATTCGCGCAAACCAGAAAAATCAAAATTAATGACAGCATAGCCATCAAGGAGATATGAAAGAGTGTAATACAGGCATTCTTTTCCACGTTTTTTTTTAGTCGTATGCATTATCCACTCGCCACGTCTCGCTGCAAATCGTACTGCTTTCTTTCTTGGTTGTGCACGTCCTGAGGCTCGTTATAACATTTTCATTTAAATTCCGTACTAGTCAATAGTTATTAAGGTTGTGTACTTCAACCACTCGGGAACAACTTAACAAGGCGGCGCTGAAATGTTGGTGTAAGTTATACACAGTTCTACACAGAAGCTATAATAATAAAGTATGGGGGATGTTAGTAGAAACAATTGTAATGTAAATGTGAAGAAAGAAGAGTGGACGAAAATATAATTTGCCACCGACAGGGGCCGAACCTCGGTCCCTGCCAGTTTCATCCACTTTTCTCTCAAAGCAAAATTTTCAGAGCGAAAAATCAGTGACACCGTGAGTGTTATATCGTGCATAATGAATAGCACAGCATAAACGGAGACATCTTGTTTATTTCATCTTCTTCCTTCTCCCCCGTGGCGGCCACCGAGCGCGTGCCACCGCACAGCGCTGTAGTCGGTAGCGACGCCTTATACCACAGTGAGTGAACCGGGTGGCATTCGAAATGTCGAAAATCAAAAGGCCGAGCTATCTGAATGTCTAAATTTAAAACACTGAAAAATCAAAATGCCAAAATTATAGGAAGTCAAAAATTTTAAATGCTAAAAAATAAAACACCAAAGCATCAAATTGCCAGCATCACCTAGCTATACTGGAACATAATGTATAATCGCAAGATAAAGGTTCCACCGGCTTTGTATGATATGCATGCGCTTTCGCACTCATTTCCAACGGCCATGTTCTCTTCAAACATGGTTCAGTCATTCAAAACTCAGGGCCGTCTAGGTTGTTCGGGACCCACCCTCGAGGCCGAGCTCCTGCATGGCTCATGTGGGCAGTCCGCTTTTCTTTTCCTTCTCACAATCTGGCGCAAGGCACTCTGAAAATGTTGCCTTGAAGACGCTAGAGCATATTCCGTCACTTGCTGCACAAGCTTCACAGGTGCCTCGCCCGAGGCCACTGCCAGAACTTTGATCCACTCTTGAGTGCGAAGACCATCGTTCTAGAGACATCCGGAGCATGGTTATTGTAGACCCCTTTTTTTCTGGATGACTTCACAAGTACTTTATCCATGAATGTCGGTAATCATTCAAGCATCATACTTGCCTAGCCTTTTGCACCTCCAGTAGTGTCTAGAATGTATACTTCTTTAAAGCATAAATCTACACATAATAATTTTGCATCAAAGTTTTGCTTTTCTCTTCTGGGAGCACACTTCAACAGTGTCTTCTTCCAGTTTCTGTCAAATGACAATTATCTCACATTGCTGCTGCTTTTGTGCTCCGAACGCTGGACACCACTGTTTTTTTCCCCGCTGACCCATAAGAGCTGCCCTGTTATTAATATGCCTAGCTTCGCAACCGGTCAAAAATGCGAAATTTGACATCGGTTTAATATTCTGATGCTGGTACATTTGCAGATTGAGAATAATATGAGGGAAAGCCAAGTAGGTTAACCAGAAATTGGTGCACCCGGTTTGCTACCCTGCATTTAGGGAAAGGGGAAGAAAGATGAGAAAGAAAGCGAAGAGCAAAATAGACGCATGAAAAAAAAAAAAGTGGGCGGGGGTGCTATAGCCTATTCAGTAGGCCGCTACCACACAAAAAGTTCACCAAGGTCTTAAAGAGCTAGATCAGGGGACAGTGACACGGCAGAAAATGAACAAGTAGTAGTCACAATTTAAAAAGCATGTCATTTATTTTTCACATGGTTGAATAAAATTTCCTGCGCGTTGTTTCGGCGTTCTGGCTGTTCGGTGTTTTGATTTTTTGACTTTTTGTTTTGGCATTTCACTTTTTCGGCATTTCAATTTTTCATTGTTTTGGCATTCGGCCTTTTCATAGTTTGGCTTTTTCTTTTTCGGCGCCTTTATAGGGACCCGAACGAAGCTTCAAGATACATGCATTTAAATAATTAATGAAAATCTTCGGCTTTAGTGAGAATCGAAGCCAGGACTACTGCATGGCAAACATGTGTTCAACCACGAGCCAAGCCCGTGCTTTAAATTGTAAGAGAAGAAGAAAAAAACTATATCTAGGTCATGTACCTGATGCATGTAATATTGCATATTAGAAACCTAGAATCGCTTCAGGTGTCGAAACATGCATTGCGCGATAAGTGGTTGGTTTATAGGCCCACATTTTACCAAGTGCACAGGCGTAATTAATTTATTTATTTATTCAGTTACCCTCAAGGCCCGAGGGCATTACAGAGGGGAGTGGGTACATACATACATGTACAGCATACAAAGCAAAATACAACAACAGAAAAATTGCAATCGTCGCTTGCTACAGGGTTGAACTGAGGCTACGTACAAATAAAATTAGTGACGGCAATTTTAAATAAAGCAGCATCTTTTATACCAACAATATCACAAGGAAGATGATTCCAGCATACAGATGTTTTTGGCACAAATGAATTATGAAAACACTTGGTGTGCGCTAAAGGAAGTCCTACTTTATGGTGATGATCAATGCGAGTGGAAACGTAAGTTGGTTGGGCCAATAATCTGCTTCTGAGTAACGGATTGGTGAAGTAAATTTTATGGAATATACACAGCCGAGACACTTTCCTGCGAAGAGACATCATCATTATCAGCAGAAATTTCAACATAGAGTGCAGCTGGCAGATGCACATCTTGCCCTATGCACTTGTAGTGGGAACGCGTGTGCAGTGGGCTCGATTATCCTATTACATTCTGTTCTTTGAGGGGAAGTTCAAGCATCCTCTCAATTTTTTCTGTGTGTAAATTTAAAAAAGGAGCTGTGCTTATTATTAGTTTTTTGTCATGTTTCGATATTTCCGTTTCTCGAAAAATACGCATCGTTTTATGTACCATTTCACATACGTGCTCAGGTGCCACCATCTTGGACTGGTCATATTGCAGTCTTGTACCTGATCCAAACTAACAGTGCTGTGGTGAACTCCAAGGCACAGCAACACTTGGGGTGGTACATTCAGTGTTTCGGGACTCCCACGACCATTTCAGATTACGACATGCAAAAGCGGTACAATGATTACTTCTCAGCCCAAGATAGCAGTGCCCATGAGCATAAAAACATTGTTTATATTTGAATACTTCTTTCTTATTTCTTATAGAGGCATAATATGAAAGGGTCAGCCTATATTCATGGTCAACCTTGTGTAAACTAAATATGGTAGCTATTTTGAGCATTGTTCTTTTGCATTAAAAGCAGCTGATGCATGTGTCTCAAAACCTTTGGTCACATTACTTGCCGTTAAGTTAGCTTCTTTTGGAAGGGTGTTATTAAGCTGATCTTTGTCTGCTCATGGTTCTTTTTTTTAAAACATGTTCGTCTAATTGAATATATATATGTGTGTGTCTTGTTACAATACGTTTTGGCTGATAGCTTGCACCATGTTTTGTATCCCTTTTTTGATGTTCCCATTTTTTTTAGCACCTCCGCGTTAAAATGAGTTACCAACTTTTCCAGCATTGCATATTTTTTATTTGCATTATAAGATGATATTCATTCCTAAGGTTTGCGGGTGAGGAGTTGATGCTTGGTGAAATTAGCTTTCTCATATGATAGTCTCTGCAGGATGAAAGAAGTCAAAATTTGTTTCCATTTTTAAAGCTTTTTTTATATCAATTTCGCACATGAGCATAAATGTAATTCAAATAGGGCAGGTAAAATACAGCATGTTTTCCCCAATGGTTTTAGTGATTTCTGCCTCAATACTGTCATAAACATCCACATAATTCATAATCACCATATCCAGATTGAAATAGATAATGCTTGGTATGGATATATTTCAAAATGTCAAGAGTGCATGAAACGGTAGCAAGAGAAATGAAACAGACACAAAGAGTGCACTTTTGCCTCTCTTTGTTCGGTTCTCTTTCCCATTTTCTCACGCACTCTTAAGAATTTGTGGTGGATCAATATCCACTAAGTGTTTCTGTATAATGAACTGTGTGCTCACAAATTTTATAATATGGCATTGTTGAGCATTTTGGGTCTCCTTTCTTTATAAAAATGATTTCGTAGTTGTACCAGTTTTGCTTGAGGGTAGACATGATAGACATTTCAATGAAAACTCATTAAGAAAAGTGAGTACCGATCCTTTCTTTTGTAGCTTATGCAGGGCATCACTGGCAGCCGTGCCTGTTCGTGTTGGTGTTCGTGAGGCCAGCAACATGTCATTCATTAGCAGTGTGAAACGGGCAACTTATGTGCGACAATACCCGACAGTGCTTGTGCAGCCAGATGGTTCAACTATCACTGTGCGCTACCACGAACCACGCAGCCTCATAAAGGTAAATCCACACACTCTCTTTCCATATGGTCTAGCATGGCTGGAATCTCGTGCATTGCACAGCTTTTTACTCCACTTCTCTCATCATGATCGTACCTATAAGCCTGTTTATACCTACCTCACGATGAAGGCCTCTCCCGTTGATCATCAATTTACCCTACCACCTGTGAGCTTACTTCATTTGATCCTGGTGATGATATTATCAGTGCCATTCTCGGCTTCATTTACCATTCCTTAGGCTAGTATACATTGCAACCTTATTCTTTTGGCTCAATTTTCTTATTATTTCTATTTTTTAATGTACTTTATGAACAAGTGTGAAAACAACATTGACAAATCAACATCGGTTATCTTTTGACCTGCTTACTATTTTTATGCGCATACAATGCATTCAGTGCCCAAGAACGATAATCAAAATGAAAAATAAGATTGGTTGGTGAATACGGACTTTAGTATCTATTCCATTGCATTAACCAACCACAATTTGTTTGTCCTACACATTGGGAGTCAGCTCAGATAGTTCTTTTTTCTCTTCATGTAAACTAAAATGTCGGCTATACTATTGTTTGTTCTTTGTCCTATTCTGTTGTCTTCTAATCTTTCCATGTTTTTCCTAACATTTACTGTTCTTTGCATGTTGCATGTTAGAACTTGCAGTATGTAATCATTGCATACTTCGTCTCCATAACCACAATTTGTTTGTCCTACACATTGGGAGTCAGCTCAGATAGTTCTTTTTTCTCTTCATGTACACTAAAATGTCGGCTATACTATTGTTTGTTCTTTGTCCTGTTCTGTTGTCTTTCAATCTTCTCATGTTTTTCCTAACAATTACTGTTCTTTTGCATGTTGCATGTTAGAACTTGCAGTATGTAATTATTGCGTACTTCGCCTCCATCGCTCTTGTAATTGCTAATATCTTATTCAGCAATCAACGGCTCTAGTCGCTTTTGAGATAGTAGTAAGTCTCAAAGAGGATATTTTTCCTGTATGATCCCTGATAAAAAATTTACATTGAAGCAAGATCCTTATAGAGCACTGGTGGTACTGAATCCTAGTACACCAAATATTTGTTGTGCAGCCATTGTGAGCTTCAGTAATGCATGGTTGTGAACCATACTACTACTTTCTGATGGTATGGCAAAGGAACAGCAAATAAGTAAACAAAGCTAGTGCTGCTTATTAATAGAATCACACTTACTAAAACAAGCTAAAAACTTTTCTGACTTTGTTTTTATGACAGGTAGTTAGCCTCAGGTTTTACTTACTTGCTATTTTACTTGATGGTATTATGTTACTGAGATCTGTCATTCAGGCCACTAAAATAATTTCAACAGGAATTTAGAGTATCATGTCTCAATGGGATACACCTGTATTTAGCTCACCTGTATTTAGCTCACCTGTATTTCCATATACGTACTACTGTGCTCGGCAATTGACATGCAATAGCTGGCTCTTGTGGTGGCCTGTGCTTTTTTATATCGCAAGTGAGTGCTAGATGACAGCTTATTAGTCAGGAATTATGGTGCTGAAGCAAGGCTTTTGCTTTGCTTCAGCATCATAATACCACTGGCACAAAAGCTTTCACTTACTGTCCACCCAATTATTTCATTCGAATTGCTGACTATCGTACATACAAGCAATGAGACAAGGTACTATGTGAACTCTAATCATTTTGCCAAACATTCTACAATTGACTATTGCACATACAAGCATTGAGGCATGTACCATGTGAACTCTTATTATTTTGCCGAACATTGTACAATTGAGCGCTGCAATCACTTTCGTTCTTTTTGGGGGCAGCTGCCATTGAAGTTCGAAGAGTTGACACCAGAGGAGCAGCAGCTCGTGCTTGTCAAGAGGAAACCTCCAGAGGTAGTCGTCATACAGGAAGAATTAGAGGACAATTTCGATAGCCAGCGATATCTCAAATTCATCAAGAAGAAAAAGAAGTAGCTAGTTCTTTGTCTATGCTAGATTTGCGTTAAAAAAAGAAAGCCGCTTGCATCGAGATGTTATCTATGACACTGTAGACTGGTCTGGCAACACCGAACTCCATGTTCTTGAGTGCGAGTGGCATTAAAGATGTTTACCATTGTCAACCCCTTTGGTGTTTGCTCATGGTGTTGTGCATAAAGATATATGACAGCTGTTGTCAATAATCACTCAATTGGTCTTGTGCTTTGGACATGGCTGTATGAGACATTGGTACCCAAGGACTCACACTGTCACTCTTCCTGTGGCAGTCCAAACTGTCTTGTTTTAGTAAGTCTTCTCACTTGTGTTATTGTTGATAGGGGTACGGTATATTTAAAAATGTGTGTAATTAATTTGTCTTGACTACTAACTCATATTCTTTGACTCCTGCACGTTTTACGTTGCAACTCACATTACAGTTGAACCAGTTATAGGAGGCCCTGATGTAAGAGATGAATAGGTATAAGAGACACCAGCAAGCCTACAGTAAAATATGTGTTGATCAGAAAATGCACACCAGGTGCCCTGCTTATAGGAGACATCTCATATAAAAGACAAGAAATCCTGCCCAGAGCATGTCTCTTATAAAGGAGTTCAACTGTACTTTGAAGTAGTGAAAAGCAACCTTTTGTTCGCTTCTGGTTGCCCTATTAATTGCTCTGGCATTGTAAATGCCAATGTCAGTGTTCGCAATCATCGAATGAGATGTGTTTTCCTGTGTATGTTGACACCTTTCTCGCTAAAAAATTTTTTACAGGATAGTTAACTGCATTATTTAGGGCATGGAAAAGTACAGCCTCTATAAAGTTGAAATTTTGCGTGTGAATATTTACACGCACTCATACACGGGCGCAAGAACATGCATAATGTATGGTGGACCTCCCCATCCCTGAAGCAAGTTTGTGGCTACGCCCCTGCTATCTTTCCATGTATTGCTTTCACCCCTCCTTCTAGCACCACTACTGAGATTACCGTCAGTCATTCTGAGATTATTCCTTCTTGCAATTACCCCCCCAATTTTTCTAATTATGTGTTCGTAGTCTAATCTTAAAGAAGAAAAGTCGATTTTACCGCAAGGTTACCTTGGTATTTGTGTGTACCTTTGTACTATATTTGTGCGTACTGCCAAGCTACCAAGTAACACGACACACAGGGAAGTGATTGATGGGTATTTTATTAGCAAGAAATGTGACCATTGGTTAACCATGCCTTCTTTGACTTTGCTCCAAAAAGAGGTTCAATTTTTGACGGCTTTGTCCTGCTTTGGTTTTTCCCGGGATGCAGAGTGTCCTGGTGAAATTCTCAAAGTCAGCAGAAATTAGCTTTTTAGCTGATTTTGAGATTTCATGGTGAAGCCCAGACTGCGTGCTGCACTACAATATTTGGCACACATGTTCTCAGGAGATTCGACTACCGAGCGGCAGCGTTCTCTGACCATGCTAAAAAAAGTGTTGCTGTGCGATCATGTGGTGTTACCGGAAATCACCGGTTACATTGACCACTCACGCATGCAAATGAGTGGCAAAGCGGTTTGTAGGTATATACAAAGTTTATTGATCATGAAGGGTATGTTGCATAGAATGGTGAATTTCATTTTGCCTTCATTGTTACTGGTTTGTGGTATTGGATATAGGAAGAAGTTGGCAAAGTCCAGCAGCATGTTCCCTTTGTGGTTAACAAAGGTGAAGACAACCACCCGTTTGTAGCACAAAGCCACAAGGAAATTCGTACGGATTTCCCTTTCTTTCCCTTTCTTAACCCTTCCGCCACCTTGCGGCTTTCCGCAGAACTCATTTGCAATACTTGTCTCTGTGTGCTTCCAGTTGTCAATGAATGCGACCTCGCACTGTCAATTGCTAGCTTCCTGGTTAGCTCAATAGGCAGAGCGACCACCCCGGATAAGCGTTGGTCCCGGACTCGAACCCCTGACCAGTACGAATTTTTCGGCAACCAAGAGGCTTTCTTTATGAGAAATCCGTATGGATTTCCTTGTGGCTTTGTGCAACAAACGGGTGGTTGTCTTCTTTCTTTTTCTTAACCCTTCCGCCACCTTGTGGGTTTCCGCAGAACTCATTTGCAATCCCTTTGTGGTTGTCGGTTGCTTCCAGTTGCACGAAATGCATCGTAGAGTGTATCGAGATGTCATATACTGCACAAGCCAGTCGTTGCCCGTAATCATCAGCGTCATGGTCATAACGGCTATGGCGCATGCCAACAGACAAGCCTCAACCTTAGAGAGGTACAGACACAAGATCTTTGGCCTCGTTTTTTTCTGCTGCAATGTGTTGCTGGGGACCTGTTAGTCTTGACACGACATATCGTCTGCTGCAGCTCGGGACGCGCATTTTGGAATGCTGGCGCCGCATCGCACGCGAGAGGGAAAAGAAAGAGAGCGAGGAGGAAGCCGGCTGCTTCTTCAGGACTGCTCGCGCGCTATTGGTCCTTTCTCTCAAGGTCACGTGGCTGGGGACGTGCGTGCCTGCGAACGCACACACGAAGTGTTCACGGCTGTTTCATTGCGCGGAAGCACCCTCGCTACTCGCTGCTGCCTTTGGTCGGCCGCTCACGCCCATGCGCCACCGTGTGATGAGGCACCTGCGAGTGGTTTTGATTAGGTGGTGATAGTTTCGTGTGCGAAGTCGCTCCAACTTATAAATGTGAAGTGCCTCCGCGTCAACATATGCATGGATGGCAAGGTGCACGAGTGAATCAATCACCAGCTACAACGAGGCATCAAATACGACGTCGATCATTGACAGCAATACCGACTACTTTTTCGACGTTGAATTCGTGAGGCAATGAGCTCCTTTAGCGTGTCCCTTCCATGACTACCTATAAAAGGGTTGCAGGGCCTCTTTAAGAGACATGAAGAGAGCAGAGTGAACCAGGGCACAAACGGGGGTAACGATATTATAGTTGAAATCAAGAAGAAATAGACGTGCACCGGGCACGTAGCGCGTAGGCAGGAGAGCCGCTGGTCACTAAGGGTAACTGACTGGATTCTAAGAGAAGACAAACGTACGACAGGGAGACAGAAATTTAGGTGGGTAGATGAAATAAAGAAGATTGCAGTTATAGGGTGGCAGCAGAAGGCACAAGACCGTGTTGATTGGCGGAAAGTAACAGTGGAAGGGTAAAAGGTAAAAACAGCGCAAACTAAAAGAGATGGACGAAGAAACAAATTACAGGGTGAGCGCTCCATGTCTGTTATTTATTCGTCCGTCTCTTCTAGTTTGCGCTATTTTTGCCTTTTACCTTGTTTGACCAACTAGCCCAACAAAACACACCTACGAGAGACGCCTTTGCCCTGCAGTGGGCGTAGTTATAGGCTGATGATGAATCACTACCATACTAATTGAGATCGTTCTAACAATGACCACACCGATTAAGCTACTAAGTCGTAACACTGATTAGTATCTCATTATTTAGGACCTTTATAAATAATTTATCGACAAGTTATAGGCTCGTGACAGTGCTTTCCGCAATTTTGTTCTTACCAAGCCTTCCCGTTGATTTCGGATGATATTCATCTAAATATCACCGCATCTCGTCGGGTACCCCAGATAATCATAAAAGAGACACCAAACGAGAAAGTAATTATTGTCTCAGCATAATAAGAGAAGTTAAGTAGTTTGGTCACGTTCTCGCGGGAATCACGAGGAACCCAGCTGTCTTCAGTTTTATAAAAGTGACGCGAGCACCACCTGTAAAGTTCACTCTAATATAAGTTACGCACTTCATTGAGACTACCTTCGAGGCGCTGAAGGCTGCAAGGATGGATGGATGAACCTTATTTGCTACCCGCCATCAGTAACTTTTCTAATCAAAGACGCGTTTGGTATACACTTTAACTTAAATATTCTAATTTCTCTTGAGGGTTAGCTGTCTGGTCGTAATGTACAAATAAATAGTGACACTTTTATTTGTCTGTACGTTTATTGTCCTTATAATCGAAAATCACTACTATACATATTCAAAAGCTCATATAAGCAATTTTCTTCGAAGTCCCGTCTGTGGCGGCGAATTATATAAGAGGGCACAATAGCATCATCATCGCCTGTTTCCTCGCGCTCCGCGCGTGATAGAACAGAAAGGACAACGAAGAAGACTGCAAGTGTCGGTGAAAGTACGTTCTCACTACCGTCTTATCAGAGAAAAAGATTTTTAGTAACCCCATTACAAAAGCTCGGAATACAAGTAAATTTACCAGTAATTTTATCACTTGGCGGAACTTCATTTGGTTACTGCCACAGGGATGTATGCTCCGCTGTGTTTGATTACATCAACGCAACTAAAAGATTACCATGCTAGTGAACCACTACCTTTTCAGATCTTTAGTTTATGATTCGTAGTTATGTCTTTCAAAAACAAAAGATGGTTTGACCGCTTGCTCAGCACACATTTTTGTATTTTGGTAGTATTATTTTAAGCTACTTTTTCAGATTGGCTTCATTTTCAGTTTAGTTTCATTTAAGTATCCTGCCGCCCGGTTCTTGGCCCATCCCCCTTTGTGGGTAAGCGCCATCCATCAAAGGGCATCAGCATCAGCACTACCGTCTACGAGGTACAGATATGGCTGCCCGTGAACCACAAGACGTGCCGACTGGGTCACCAGGGACCACAGACAAGGCGGAAAGTATCAAGAAAGGCGCTCCGCCCGAATCACCCGAGTGCAGCAGACCGTGTGAGGCCGGTAAGGGTGCAACCAAGTCACCGAAGGAGAGAAACGGATCGCCAGGAGTGACTCGGTCCTCGTCCCAGTTAGCGCCTGGTAAGGGGCAGAGTTCGCTAGTTTCTGAGAGAAGGTCGCGTGGTTCCAAAAGTGAAGCTTGCAGCGCAACCACTACCACAACGTCAACCCCATCGCGAGGGTCCTCGCGGCCGGCAGAAAACCCCGGATCACCACCGGTCAAGGCAGGAAGCCTACTGTCAACCAGCAGGGTCACAGGGCGACGTGAAGATGTCCATGGAGCAACCAAGTCGCCGAAGAAAAAAGCATCGCCAGGAACGACTTTATCCGATTCCCGGTCGCTGGCGAGAAAGGGGCAGAGTTCGTCGGTCTCTCAAAGCAGGTCGCCTAGCCGCAAGAGTGAAGCACGCAGTGCAACCACTACGACAACGTCGACACCATCGCGACGGTCACAAACCTCCGGATCACCACTGACCAAAGTAGGAAGTTCGAAGTCCACCAGCAGGGACACAGGGCGACGTGATGACGGTCATGAAGCAGCCAAATCACCGAAAAAAGGGTCGTCGGGAACGGTTTCATCCGTGTCCCGGTCACCGGCGAGTAAGCGGCAGAGGTCATCGGTTACCGGGATAGAATCACTGGGCCGCAAGAGCAAAGCGAGCGGTGGAGCCGCTGCGCCGACGTCGACTCTACTTGGAGGATCCCCGCTACCGGCAGTAGCCCCCCGGTTGCCACCTACCGAGGCACGAAGCCCACTGTCTACCAGCAGGGACACCGAGCTACGCGAGGATGATCACGGAACAACCAAGGTGCCAAAGAGTGAAGTATCGCCAAGAACGAATTTATCCGAGTTCCAGTCGCCGGCCAGTAAGCGTCAGAGTTCTCGGGCTTCTGGGACAAGGTCCACTGGCTACAGCAGCGAATCTCGCAGCAAAACTGCGACAACGTTGACCCCATCGCGAGGTTCAACGCGACCGGCAGGAGTCCCCAGATTGCCATCGGTCAAGGCAGGAAGTCCACAGTCTACCAACAGGGATAGCTCGCATTCACGCGGAAATAGTACCCCACGAGACACTCGCGCAAGTAACATGACGCCGATTGCGTCGGTCTCGCAGGCTGGTAGTCAGACGCCCTTGACAACGCCCTATGTGACCGCACCTAGTACGTTCTGGCAGGCTGGTAGACAGACGCCCTTGACGACGCCCTATGTGACCGCACCCAGCACGTTCTCGCAGGCTGGTAGTCAGCTGCCCTCGACGACGCCCTTTGTGACTGCGCCCAGCACGTCAAATACTCCAACCACGCCGTACGTCTCCGCCTCTTCACGCTTACCCCATAGCGTTGAACCGTGCGCTGATGGTATCGCACGGAATATGGCTGCTTGTGCGGCCACTGCGATCCTGCATTCCAAGTCTCCCGAAGCGGACGAGTCGAAATCGCGTAGTCGAGGCTCGAGTACCAGGTCGCCGCGAAGCACCAGCTCTAAACAGGGTGCTGCCGGCAGCAGCGGAGGGTCTAGAGGCACGCGTGACGCTTCAAAATCGCCAAAAAGCGAGCATAAATCGCCCGGAGGAGAACCCACGACGCCAGCACAACCGAGCGCCGTCGGCAAGAGTTCAGCGGTTGTAGGGGCTCACGATTCCGGAGGCTCCAAGTTGGACTCCTCAGCGCAGGCTCGCAAGGACAAGTAAGCATTGAAAATGGTCTTTTTGCAACAATCGCATCCAGTAATGAAGCATGATAATGCCGGATGACTGCAATTTTTAACCGAATTCATCCACATCGTACTAATTCGCATACTACCGGGAGCAACTCTTGCAGGCGAGTTTTTAGCCATCGGTTACTACAGTGGCAACGTGTACTTAGCTCAGTAGAAATACAACAATAAAGTTGTCTGCCACGTTTTTTTTTCTTTCTGATACACACGTTTAGTTACCGTATAATTTGGAGCGGCAAACATAATATTTTAAACATGAAAAAAAGGCGTTAGATATGACGACCTGCCTGGCTAAAGAGTGAATGGGCGTTAGTGTTTGATGAGTTTTATTGTGCTCAAGTAGTATATGTTTAAGGTGTCACTGGGTCGCCGAGTTTCTGGACATTGCAACAATCGGAACCGCATGCCTATTGGCAGCAATGTTGCACCGTTTATGTCCTATTCGACGTCGCATTCGGAAGCAATCGTAAATCTCAGTGGAAGAAGGAGACCTGGAACCACAATTCGTATTTCTCAGGGAGACGTCTCGCATCAATGACCCTTTAACCTGCAGCTTTCAAATGGCGCTAAATATGTTGCACGAGAACGTGCCTTGGTACTTGTCAGATTTGAAACGAGGTCGTAGAGAAAAACTGGCCTGAATTTGGGCACGGCAGCACTACCGCTTTTGCATGACAACTAGAGCAACTTGACGGGGCCATTTTACGACGAAACGTTGTGGTATAACAAATACAAAGTCAGGATATAAACAAACATTTGATCCCCATTCTCGCACATTTTCATGTAACTTTATACTTCCGATGATACTAGCCAGGAACAAAGTACGGTTAGCGCAGTGGTTTCTAATAATATGAGGCATAGATATATAGTCTGGACGGAGATAGAGAGGCGTGGATAAACGGTTGCGCATATAGCGAAGGCATTAAATAAATAAAAATGGTGCGGAGCTCAGAGTGAGTATCTTGAAGCCTGCAGTTGTAAACTAAGGATGGGCATTTTCAAGACAAATGGTCAATTAATGCAGTATATAGCTTCAGCAGACAGCATGAATGAAGCAATACGTACATACACGTTAATCTTGGCGGCGTATACGTGAGACTAATGCGTACGTTGTTTTATTGTAGAGGAGCCGTGAAGTTGGCGGCATCGTCGCCGGTGACGGGCAGCACAGACGATTCTGTGCTGGGATACGCCAAGGACCAGGACCTCGTGGCGCTGAACACCACGCCCACGCAGGCTTCGCTGGACAAAGTGATGACCGGAAAAGGCGGCGTCGCAACGCATCCGGCAGCTGGAGTTGCCGCCGAGACCAGCTGGGCCAGTTTCGAGGTCATTGCTATGATTTCTTATACGCAATAATGCCATAAGCACTCATATTAGGAAAAAAATTCCAGTTCTGCTTATATATAATTAGTGAATTTGGGCTTGCATTTTTTTTTTCAGTAAATATAGCTAATGTTGTGGGCGTCTCGAAATGAACTGTCGAAACGAACGGACACCGCAGACGCGGTCGGGCAAATCGAACAAATGTGCAGTATCGACGGAAAAATACTAGTGACACGCTAAATAGCGTTAAAGAACACACACAACATACATAACAAGGTACGTACTGTGAACACGGCGTCGCCGACGGCCGACTCACCACAAGAGATCCACGAAAAATGACCCGCGGTGTCGTATACGTGGGCCTATACCGCAGGAGACGACCGTCAACACCCGCTGCCGACCCCCCAAAAAACTCCCTTGTTTCCCGTGCGCCGGCCTAACCTTTTCACCTTCCGCCGCGCGGTGCTTACAGCACCACTATTGACTCCATAGAATGAACCGCCGTAAAAGATTGAACAAATTAACACCTCAAGATGAACTCCTCACTCGGCGGTCGTTAAGCCAAACTGCGACTATATAATTCAAGTGACGCGCGGGAAACGATTTTACACGGTGTAATAGTATACCCCGCAGTGTTTATCACGTTTAAATATCGCGTTGATCGTTGACATTGAGCAATTGAGCATTGATGTAAAGATTACGTTGTGGGAATAAACAGCTGTATTTATTCATGCACAATCAAATGTGCATTAAACCGAATTGAGACGACCTTGGCGACAAGTTCACAGTAGCGTATGCCCCGCGTACTGCGTGACGTCAGGGCATGTTAAAGGACACCAGATGGTCTAAATTTCCCGAGCCGCTTCCACTGCGGCGTCTCTCATAATCATCTGGTGGTTGCTTTTGAGATGTAAAACCACAGATATTGTTATTGTACTATCCGTGGATATGCTATATTCTTTATCGCCTCCTCCTCGTTTTTGGTAATATTTTTGACGGAGACTACGCCTTGTTGAAGGTCGGTGTCCATTTCAGTTCACGAACGCCGTTCTCGCTCCTTTGCGTAGCAAATTTGCGCGTCGTACCACGTCACATGGAAATGTCAGGCAATTGCCGCCTTAAAACCAATATCAAATCACACAGCGGAGCGATGGGAGGAGCTGCTGGCCAGTGAGAACCTGCAAGATCAACCGAGTGTGATCGACAGGGCCCGCAGAGCGGCTGCTGCAAACGGAGCCCTGAACTAAAGTCTCCCCCCCCCCCCCCCTGCAAATCAAGAACCTCCGACTACTCAGAGCTTCTCCGCAGTAAAACCCTCGAGGGTAGGGTAGGGCAGCTAGAAAACGTCTCGAAAGACGCCCGACCCGCAGGAGCGAGGCCGGTCAAGAGCAAGCCGTACAGCAGACCACCTGCGGCTGAGAACAGCTGCATAGAAAACTCGAGTAGCCACCATGGCGCCGCCTAATGAATATACGATTTGGCAGTGGAATTGTCGTGGGTTTCGTCGTAAGCGGGGTAACCTGCAGCAATTCGTAAAAACCAAGCAAGCACCAGATGTAATCGCCCTCCAGGAAACTGGGGGGACCGCAAAATTATCAGGATACAAATCATATAGCACTTTAGCTGAAAAAGCAACAGTAACCACACTGATACATCGTAATATAACGGCTGTAGAACACGATACTGGCGTACACAACATAGACCACGTCCTACTAGAAATTCTCCCGTCTCGAAAAAAGGAGGGAAGCTTGTTTGTGTTGAACGTGTACAGTCCACCACGACAAAAGGTAAAGTTTGGCTCGCTTTTCCGCAAAGTGCTAAACGTAGCGGGCAGACAAGCACTGATCGTCGTGGGCGACTTTAACGCACCACACGCCGCCTGGGGTTACACCATCGAAAACGTTAAAGGCCGCAACCTGTGGAACGACGCGCAGCACGAGGAGCTCACGCTAATAACTAACCCACAAGACCCTACCAGAATGGGGAACAGCGTCAGTAGAGACACCACGCCGGACCTTACATTCATAAGGAATATATCCAACCCTCATTGGACCAACACTAACGTAAATCTAGGCAGCGATCACTACATTGTATGCACAATTTTACAAGCAGGTCCGCGTAAAAAGAAAGGTAGAAAAATAATGTTAACCGAGTGGGACACCTTTCGTAAGATAAGAGAGGACGATGCTACAGAGACCATCGAAGATATACAGAAGTGGACAGACACACTCCAGCGTAGCGTGCAGAAAGCCACCAAACATGTTCCCGAAGAGGCAGGAATGGAAGAAATGGACAGCAAGCTCTTACACATGTGGGAGGCAAAACGCAGCCTGCAAGAGCGCTGGAAAGGTCAAAAGCACAACCGGCGTCTAAGAAAGAGAATCGTCGCGCTCGACAGAGACATAGAAGACAACGCAAATAGGCTGTCCCAGCAGCAGTGGGCAGGCATGTGCACTTTAATGAACAGGCAGTTCGGAATGTCCAAAACTTGGAACATTCTCCGAGGCCTCCTTGATCCAGAAGGCACGAAAACAACACAAAGACAAAACCTGCAACGGATACTACACAGCTACGCAGGTACAGAAGCAGAGCTCTTACGCGAGCTACGCCAGACATACGTAGGAGATGCCACAAAGGCGCGACTCCCAGAGTACGAAGGGAAGGATAACGTCGACCTCGACGCCTCCATAACAGAGGCAGAGATTCGATACGAGCTCGGACGACTCAATCCCAAGTCCGCCCCGGGTCCCGACGGTATAACAAATAAAACACTTCGCAACTTAGATGACGAATCCGTCACTGCTCTCACAAAGTACATAAACGAATGCTGGGAGAAGGGCGCCATACCCCAGCAATGGAAAACCGCCAAAATCATATTAATACCCAAGCCGGGCAAAAAGCCGCTCATCGGAAATCTCAGGCCCATTTCATTGACGTCCTGCATTGGAAAGCTCATGGAAAAAGTAATTTTAACGCGTCTCGTCAGATACATGGACGACAACGAGCTATACCCACACACCATGATCGGCTTTCGACCAAGACTCTCGACGCAAGACGTCATGTTGCAGCTAAAGAATCAAATCATAGACGCCGAAACGCACACCCTGGATACAAAAGCCATTCTGGGCCTTGACCTGCAGAAGGCATTTGATAACGTCACCCACGAGGCCATATTGCGCAACTTGCAAAACCTACACGTAGGTCGGAGAGTGTACGATTACATAAAAGATTTTCTCACCAACCGTAAAGCTACAATCACGGCCGGGGAAGCGGAATCCGAAGAATTCGTTCTAGGCAACAAGTGAACACCACAAGGTTCGGTGCTTTCCCCTTTCCTATTCAACGTGGCGATGCTTGGTTTACCCTCAGAGCTGGAACGCGTCGAAGGGCTTCAGCACAGTATCTATGCGGATGACATCACCCTATGGGTGACGGGCGGGAGCGACGGTCACATAGAAGAGATTTTACAACAAGCAGTAAATACGGTAGAGCGATACGTGGAGAACAATGGCCTAAAATGCTCTCCTCAAAAATCGGAGTTATTACTCTACAGACCTACAAGCAGAGGTCGCAAGCGCATTCACGAACGACACAACATCACAATCTTAGCAGGAGGTTACCCAATACCTCAGGTACAACACATAAGAGTTCTGGGACTCCGAATATCCGAGAACGGACATAACGGGGAAGCAATAAAGTTACTGGATAACAACACCCAACAAACCATTCGAATGATTCGAAGAATCGCCAACAAAAACTACGGCGTGAAAGAACACAACTTAGTGCAGCTCATCCAAGCCTTCGTCGTCAGCCGCATAGTGTATGTGACCCCATACCTCAAGTTGCAAGTGGCGGAAAAACAAAAGATAGAATGCATAATTAAAAAAGCATATAAGCAAGCCCTCGGATTACCGATCACCACGTCTAACGAAAAGTTCGAAGCGTTAGGAATGCATAACACGCTAGACGAACTTATTGAGGCTCATATGATAGCGCAATATGAACGACTCGCGCAGAGCAACACGGGAAGACACATCCTGCACAAACTTGCAATAACGTACGCTGGCCAAAGCGGCAATAAATACGATATCCCAAAAGAAACCAGAGAGCGCATCATAATACCTCCGTTACCCAGAAACATGCACCCCGAACATCACCGGGAGCGGAGGAATGCAAGAGCGAGAGCACTGCACAAGAAGTTTCAACATGACGCGGACGTGGTATATGTAGATGCAGCCGAATATACAGACGGTCGACACATGGCAATAGTCGCTTCAAATCAAGCGGGCCACCTGCTTGCTAGCGGCACCATTAAAACAGGAAATTCGGAAATCGCTGAAGAAACGGCCATAGCGCTGACGCTTGCGTCCACAAGGGCCAGCGTCGTAATCAGTTATTCTAAAACCGCGATTCATAACTTCGCTAACGGAAGGGTCTCGAAAGAGGCGTTAAGAATCTTAAATAACTTTCGCGGAGAGCGCGACGTTTATGTTATATGGACGCCCGCCCACTCCTCCCTCCCGGGCAATGAAACCGCACACACCCTAGCTCGAGAGTTAGCGAGCCGAGCAGGGGCAGGAATGACGCGGAGCCCGCGTGCGGAGAGAGACCGCATGTTCAGTTACAACGAAATTACCAAGCACTACAGATTAGGGAGGCAGCACTACCCGCCACCACACTCCTCATTAAATAAGCAGCAGGCGACAGCGTGGCGCCTATTACAAACAAACACGTTCCCAAACCCAATCGCTTATAATCATTGTTACCCGGACCTCTACTCAGACAGATGTAAACACTGCAATCAGCGGGCGGACCTCAAACACATTATCTGGGCTTGCCCCAACATCGTGAAGGGGCCAAACACATACATGAATACGGAGCAGTGGGAGACCGCGCTGCTAAACTCAAGCATCGAGGACCAACTACAGATCATCAGGCAAGCCGAAGATGCCGCTAGGGCCCAAGGACTCCTAGCTGCCATCTAAGGGAGGGGAGTCAACTCCTCTAACACTTGCCGTTTCAATAAAAGTTGTTTCTCTCTCTCTCTCCGCAGTAAAATGTCCTGTAAATGAATAAATAAGTTTTCACCACCACCACCGTGCAGTCCGAGCACCATCTGAATAAACCGAATTGCGGCCAAATAGGACCGAAATAACAAGCGTTTGATGTCAATAAACCATATACATATGCAGGCGAATATTTTAAATGCGGAGCATTTTTAGTCGCACGATGTCACGCGTCGTGCGTTGTCCACATGCTCACTGCGCACGCTCGCGCCTCGCGTATTGTGCCGCATGCTTGCGTCTCGTGCCAACTGTTAGCTCTTCCCTCTCTCTCGCCTCGCAAGGCCGACGCAGGCAGTGTCTGCTGGTAAAAACAGACTGCTCGAGCTGCACAACCGTTCACTGGCCACCCCGTATATGTACATGCTCTGGATCGCACATCAGCGTCCCACCACTCGTTGAAGGCAACGCTTCTCCTTCATACGATACATAAGAATAATAAAAACGAACTAATAATAAAGCGTTGCCAAACCATACCCAATTTCGCAACATTAATGCGATGCGCCCTCAACTCTGCGACGCATTTACTCAAGTTCTTCCGTGGGAAGATGTCGGCGACACTTTGGGGGCGAAGCTCCCTAAGCCGTGCGTCGTGCGTCCGTGATGTATCTAGTAGTAGTAGTAGTAGTAGTAGTAGTAGTAGTAGTAGTAGTAGTTAGCCACCTCCACGGCCAGACTGGAGGAGCGGCATGCGCGCACCCTTTTCAATTGAGGGCGAAACCCGCGCACGTTAATCATGAAAAGATAGTTGTTTTTGATGAAATAACTTACAGAGACGAGTATTGCTGACTTAATCTTCAATAAAATTTGCCTTGAATTTGATGCTTACTAAAAAAAAAGTTCCCATATGCTTCTTAATAAAGCGTGCCTATTTGACCGAGTAGTAACGACACCCGCCATCGGACCGTGGGTACGCGAGATCGAGACCCACCTCGTCAAGAAATTTTATTATGTTTTATTTATTGCTTTCCTTCTATATCTCCTCTAACATTCCTTCCTCCAACGCGTTGCTGTGAGGCGCGAGATCCCATATAGAATAGAGGTAATTCGGTATGATAATAGTTTTCTGTTTACGCGACACGGGGCTTTACAGCCCAGCTCTTAACAGAAATCACTCGTTGGGCTTCAGCATGCGCTTCGTCTTTGTGCATGCATGTCTCGAGCTTACTGTTTTCGCTGACCGTTTCGCTCCGACCCACGAGGTTAACTGTTTTTTTCTAGGTCTTCAGATGTATATAGCACCGACATTCGTAACACACAATCATCTATCCTCGCAGGACCGGCTGCTCCGGCATCTAAAGATCAGCCGGGTCAGCTCCATTGCGTCCAAAAAGAAGACCGCGACAGTAGAGGAGGAGCCGCCGGGTTCACGAAAACGCCTGTTGGTCTTTCTGCAGACGTCTGTGCTGACTGTCTGCGAAGTGGGCGTCTGCGTCTCGCTTGTGCTTATGGTGGCGAGCTTCACGATACTGTGGAGGCGCTCCAGTGCGGAGGCGGCGGCCGCCCTGGCGGCTCGCACTGCCGCGTCCGCGGCCCACGACATGGCGCGCTGCGATGCCATCGAGTGCATCCAGCTGAACGCGCTGCTCAACGCAAGCATAGACCGCGGCGTGGACCCCTGTCGGGACTTGCACCAATACGTGTGTGGCGGCTGGAGCAAGCGTTTTCCGGGAATGAGCGTGCGCCAATACACGCAGGCAAGCTGATGCGAATCACAGCCTTAGTGCTGCTGAACCCGCAGTGTCCCTTACGCATTCGTCTAAGGCGGCTAGAAGGCGAAATCTGTCTTCTTTTTCTTCTTAGCCTTTCAGTGATCCTCCCCTGCTCCTAATTATCTTTCTGCACCTAACGTGGTTTTGCATAGCCTCCAAGATCGGAGGCTATGTGAATGTCTGCATCTGATCTGGTTTTCTCACTGTCTCCGCGATCCGCCCATCTTGGATCCAGTGACCGTGTCATTTGATGACGCCATCGCGTTACGTCATGTTCTGAGATGTCACGCAATGACTTCAGAGGCCTGTTCTAGTCTTCGTGCGCCAACCGCAATGCCACGATAAGGTCAAGAATTTTCCCACTTTATGAAGAGAAGAAAGATATTGCAGAGGTCCTCACATAATGATCTTTTTTTTTGAATAAATCGAGTTGAGGCCGACGCCAAGAGATGCCTGTGGCCAATTTTCACGTTTTAAGAGGCAGCTAAGCAATATTTTAGCATATTTAGCATTGCGTGAATAGTTCACTGAGTTCAATTGATGTCACATCCGAGAACAATTTGGCCTTTACATTGTATGAGCGTGATGATGATGTTTAGTCATCAAGCTAGCTGAAATGGCAGGTTTCTTGTTTCCTTCACAGTGATTATACGGCTGCTGACACTAATGCGGCGGGTTCACTCGCCGCGGTGGCATTGACATCTCGATGTAGGCGAAAAACTTGAGACCCGTGGGCTGTGAAATGTCAGTGCGCGTTGCAGAACTCCGAATGGCCCAAATGTCCGAATCCATCTTCTACGTCGTGCCTCAAATCATCGTGGTGTATATATATATAAGAGAAACCCCGTGATCGGTCCATCTATGACCATGCTACGATGTCATGGCATGACGTCATACAAGACAAGTTACGTCACAGCACTTCGCGATGGTGTCGCCAATAGTGGAGATGCGACGTCGTGATGGCATCATATGTTGACATCATGACGCGTTAATGGTTTTTTTTTTTTGGATCAGTGGTGTCGACCCCGTCGATGAGGCACGCCGACGCGAGACACCAGTCAATTTTGGCGGTGAGACATCTATGGCCTTTGCCTTAATAAATAAGCACCTTTTTGGTGATCAGACGAAGGGGCCAGTTTGTGTAAAGGGTGTCCCAGCTAATTTTAGTCATCATTTAAAGGCCCATATTTAGTACGCTTATTTTAGCGCACCACGCCGCGCGTGTGAGGCCGGATGTGCTGGTGACGCGCGGTCAGCGACGGCGTCACTTTCCACAATCAGGTCCCGGAGGAACTAGAAAAACGCTCGTAGCTAATGGATAGCTCATATGACGTTTGCGCACCTTTCTACGACTTACTAGCGGGTACTCATCACCCAGATTTGTTGCTTTACAAGTTCACGAATCACACTTAGTTAAGCATTTGAGTATAGAACACGAAAAATAGTAGACTTACCTACTATACGTAATAGACAGCCACACGTACCTGACCGTGTTTTCATAATTTGAAACTTGTCTTTTATACCTAATTTTTGTGCTCGTGAGCTGGAAGAAGGTAAGTATGTTAATGAGCTGAACCTGTTAAGCGCAGTGGCAGGCAAATCGCACCTTCGTGGAAGGCGATGAGTTGCGACGTTCGAAGCTGCTGTACGCCGGCGTAGCGGGCAAGGCGGCGCTGGTGTTCGACTCGTGCCAGGACGTCCTGCTGCGCGACGACCGCAACATCGAGCCCATCGCCCAAGTGTTACGCATCGGCGGCCTCTATTGGCCACACGTGAGCCCAAAGATGGACGTCCTCAATGCGATGGGATTCATGGACCAGACTCTGGACTGGGCCGTTTTCTTCGACTTCGAGCTCGTGCCGCGAAGCGAGACCGCTTGTAGCCGCATGTATGCATCCGTGTTGTCACGAGCTTATGCGAATAACTGCTTCTTCAAATAATGCGCATATTTTGGCGAAAACTTCTACAAATCCGTACGTGGTTGCGTAGAGCTCCTGAGAGGCCGGCTATGGAGCGACACTGCCGCGGTGCATGGTCTGACGTGGTTAGTCCAGGAGTGTGCGTCACCTAATATACATGCAGGCCTGTTGCACGAGTGGAGAGATTGATGAGGCTCCTGTTTAACTGAATTCACATTTGCCCTCAGGGTGGCGCCTGCGGTATTTTGATGCCAAGTAATGACGCGTTGGGGCTGCTAATACGCGCCAGAGTCTTTCCGAACAAATGAGGCGTGCTTTCTGGCCATTTCGAAATACTCGGTCACAAGTAAAAGCGATAACATCGGGCATTGCGAAAAGCGGGGAAAAAAATCAAGGCGCTTGCCAAACATCATTTCTATAAAGCACTGTGCGCAGATATGCGTGTCTGTTCGGCCGCGCATGCTCCTGGAAACGCCTCCTTCATTTCTTTCAATACCAGTGCGAACGCCTGCTTCTCAACGGGAGCTGTCGGTGAGCCTTCTATAGTTCAGGAAGTGGTCGTGATGCGACGCTACATGAGGGGTAGCGCTAGACAGCGATGCTTGCGTCACACGCGCGGTAGCATAGGTTCGTGCCCCCCACGGGACGGCTTTACGCTCTCCCATAGTAGAGTACATAGTACTGCAAATCGTTAACCACTTTTTCCTAAACACGCGCGCTTCCGAGCGCTTTCCCCCGGAGGTGCGATAGACGTGCTTCCCATTCTAATATCACACGCCTGCCAGATTTGTTCCTTCGTGCTCCTTATTCGTAGCTCGAAGCAACGCCGCTGCCACATCACAGCGCAGCGCATGCTGTAGCGTTTCAGTGACGCTTCCCCATTGGCTGCCTGCATAGCGCCACGAACGGTGACACGCTATCTCAAAACACCGCATCTTTTACAGAACATGCATATGTTGTGAACACGGGGAATTCAAGACGCCGCCCCACGGACTTCATACAATTTCCGCCGTGAGACACTGCATGAGGGGTTCTCTTCCGCATCACCGCAACACACACGCGAAGGCTAGGCTATGGGCGAGAACAGGCAAAGTCTAGAGAAGAGGGTGGTGAACGGCTGGCTCGGGCGCATCGATCAAATAGAGGAGGAGGAGGAAAAAACCTTTATTGATGCTGGCTGTGCCAGATAGCCCTTATCCCCACCGGGCTGGTTGACATCCCTAGTCCGGGACGTCATTAGTCGAGGCCGCCACCCGAGCCCGCTGCACTAGAGTTCGCTGTTCCTCTAGTGTGGAGCTATTGAGTAGGGTCGTCTCCCAGTCCTCTTTGGTGGGGTTGGGAAAGGGGGTTAATTTTGGGTTTATTTGGCAGGCCCAGACCATATGGTAAGTGTTGGCCACTTCCCCCTCAGTACTGGCACTGCCCACTTATTTTAGGGTCATAATATTTTGGTATGGCTGGACAGAGCAGCGTATTTGTCTGTAGGCGCCGCAGGATGCGCTCCTCCGTTTTCGAGAGTCCCTTCGCTGGTGCGGGATACAAGCGGCGTTGCTCAATGTAGTATTCTTTGATTTCTCGAAACCGTGTTAAAGGTGTGGGACGTTCAGGTCCATCAGGGGAACGGGGAGCTTCCCGGGAAGTAAGCACGCGGGCCGCTGCATGTGCAGCCTCGTTACCCTGTAGACCCTGATGTCCCGGAGTCCATATAAGACGTTTTGGGGTAGGATCGCGGTTCCTGATGCTGAATTTTAAAAGTCTGTTAGCCAATGGAGAGATTTATCCTGCAAGGTAGCTCTCGCAGGCTCTTCGAGAGTCTGTAAATATTTGTTTTGAGTTTGGATGGGATACTGCCAGTGCAATGGCCACCTCCTCCGCCTTACTTGAGCTTGTTGCTTTGAAAGTGAGGCCGTCCACCGGCGTTCCTTGATGTATTACCGCCGCCGTGTAGTATCCCCTAGGTGACGGCCCGGCCACATCGACGTAATAGACCCCATTACAGGAGCCAAGCCGTTGTTCAAGTGCCTCAGCGCGCGCTTGCCTTCTACCCTGGTGCGCCTCCCTGGTCATATTGCGGGGAAGCGGGGACACCCAGAGTTTTGTTCTCCAAAGTTCAGTGATACGCTCCGCGTTTTCAATTTCGCATTCGTGCCGGATCAAGAGGCGGTCCAGTAGGCGCCGCCCGGGGGGCGTCTGCGTAAGACGCGTATATTGATTTGTGAGGTGGGCTTCTTGGAGCTCTTGTATAGAGTTAAAGACTCCCAATGCAGAGAGTTTCTGATTTGAAGTGCTGATGGGTAAATCAAGTGCGCGCTTAATTACTTTCCTAAGAATAGCATCGACTCTGTTCTCTTCGTGTTTAGTCATTCGTAAGTACGGTATTGAATATAGAATCCTGCTAGTTACAAAAGCATTGGCGAGCCGAATCGCGTCCCTTCTCGTAGCCCCCCGCGCTTGTTTTGACACTCGGCGGATCATGTGCCCTACCTGTTCTCCAATTTTTGTGTAGCTTGTCTAGCGTGGTGCTGTTTTTTGTTCTGTTGTGAATCAGAAGGCCAAGAATTCGTAGTTCTGAAACCTCTCGTGTTGTTGATCCTGATACCATCAAGTTCAGGATCGTCCTCTCTTTAATGTTTTCTCTGATATGCAGGAATTCAGATTTGGTTGGAGCGCACTGCAACCCACACTGGGCCGCATAGTCCTCCACAATGGAGGCAGCCTGCTGCAGGCGGTCTTCTATTTCTCCTAAACTGCCCCGATTCGTCCAGATTGTTATATCATCGGCGTATATTGCATGATATATTCCTTCCACTACTGCCAATGCTTGCGGGAGCTTCATCATGGCGATGTTGAATAGCAGCGGAGACAGGACAGCTCCTTGCGGGGTTCCCCGCGTCCCCATTTTGAATGGTCCATGTTCCTCGTTATCTATGCGAATGAACGCCAGTCTTTCAGAGAGGAAGTCTCTGATGTAGGCAAATACTTTCTTACCGCAATGGACACTACTCAAGTTCTTCAGGATGCTTTCATGTTTAACGTTGTCGAATGCGCCTTTAAGGTCGAGTGCAAGGATTGCTCTGTCGTTGTGCGTCGAGGGAATGGGTTGGATAATGTCTCGTTTTAGTTGCAAGAGGATATCTTGCGCAGACAGGTGGGGCCTAAAGCCAAACATGGAATCTGCGAAATGCCCCTTGCTCTCGAGGTACGTGGCGAGACGGTCTCTAACCATTGTTTCCATCAATTTGCCGGCACATGAAGTTAATGATATAGGTCTGAGGTTGTCCGTGCTGATTTGCTTGCCTGGTTTGGGGATGAATGTGACAACTGCTGTTTTTCATTCAGTTGGCAGTGGTTGGTCATCCCAGATCGCGTTAATGTATTGCAATAGATGCCGATAAGAATCGTCTGGCAGATTTGCTAACAGTTTTACCTCGATCAGGTCTCGGCCCGGGGCAGTGCCCCTGCGCATTTTTTTTCAGTGCTGCTTTCAGATCGCACATTTCAAAAGGGGAATCGAGCTGACTGTTATCTCTACCTGCGTATTCATGTGCGTTCCTGTTGAGATCCGTGGTGCGACATAGGTATCTAGCACACAAATCATCAACCAGCTGGGAGTTGGTTCCCTGAAAACTGTGCAGGGCTCGACGGAGCTGCTTTTGCGCTTCTCCTCGGGTTTGGGCGGGGTCCACGAGAGTACGAAAAAGGCGCCATGCTTTCTTTGTATTTATTTCTTTAGCTACAACATTGCACCGTTCTATCCAGTTGGATTCGTTCAGTTGTGCAGCATATTCATCCGCTTGCTTACTCAACTTGGCTATTCTAAGTTTAAGCTTGCGGTTGAATTTATTTTTCCGCCAACGTTTAGTTAAGCTTCTGCGGGTGCCCGAAAGGTGGAGCAGGTACTTATCGACGGCGGGAATGTCTTCCGTTGTCTTTATAGTTTTAAGACACTTGGAATTGGCTGCAAGGAGCTATTTTGCCAATCCCGTATATCCTCCCGCCCCTGGCACAGAGGGGATCACCTGTGAGCGGAAGGCTGTCCAATCTGTCAGCTTAGCTTGGCTCCATTTTCTACGGCCTATGTTGCCGGAGAGTGTGATTCTGAGGAGACAGTGATCACTGCCGAGCGTTTCTTCTAAGTTTTCCCATGTTGCGTAGGAAATGTTCTTAGTCAGTGATAGATCCGGGCAAGTATCTCGGTTTACAGAATTCCCGATTCTAGTGGGTTTCATTGGATCTGTGAGAAGCGATAGACGAAGAGTGGATATGAGTTCTGCCAATTTCCGTCCCTTGGGGACTTCGCGGGTGTAACCCCAATGATAGCTGGGGGCGTTAAAGTCGCCCAAAATCACTAGTGGGTTCTTATCTGCTTCCTTAATCGCTTTATAAAACATTTCGTTGAAGACACATTGCCTAGATTTTGGAGAACTGTATACATTTAGAATGCACAAGCTAGGATCTCGTCTTTTATTGAGAAGGACTTTGACCATTGTGTATTCATGCGCCTCTGACTGATCAAGGTCTATCTGACAAGCGGTATACTCCTTGTGTACGAGAACACAGGTGGACGCATTTCCCTGAAATGAGTTGTAACCAGGCAATTTCGCCTGTAAGCCGGTTTCTTGTAGCGCCAAAACTGCAGGGGTAAAATGTTGATTCTGCAGGAAAAGGTTAAGAGTGGCCCTCTTTTTCCTATCTTTAAACCCCCTGCAGTTCCACTGGAAAATATCGAGTTGTTGTTGTTGTTTGGAGCTTTTATTATTATGTTTAGAATTGCCTGCCATCATGAATTTATTATTGAGGAGGGGTCATTTTCGCCACTGCATCCAGCGTGGGAGCCTGGAGAGGCGTGGGGGACTCAGTTTGGTTGGTTAACGACTGGGCTGTGTTGTTCTCGGATTCAGAATTTGCCAGGTTACGATGAACAATTTTGCGTCGGGGTTGTTCTGTTGTCTTAATGCTAGTTTTGAGGTGGTCCAATTGGGGTGTGAGCCAATTTTGAACGGTTTGTAGTACACTGGCTGTGAGAATTGGCAAAATGCTTTGCTTGAGGTCTTGCATAGCGGCTTGAACTGATAGGTTCAGCTGCTGCGGAATAATGTCTTGTACTGTAAGCTTGGTTTGTTCTAGGATCATTTTGCTCTGCTCCTCAAGCTTAGCCTCTAGTCTGCTTAGTCGACCTTCTATGTCATTCGAAGCACCTACTACAGTTTTAGACACACTAGTGTTACCCGATACGTCTGACTGAGTGTCCTGCTCATCGTCCGAGCAGTCGGAGGTGTGCATAGCCACCGGTTCCGACGGTGGTGGAGGAGTAGCAGCCTGCGACGCCTTCAGCGCCCGATTTTCGCGTTCCAGAGTTTCAATGCGTTTTTTCATGGCTTCCAATTGTTTTAAAATTTCAGAATTGGAGGGGGAGGCAGTGGTGGTGGTGAGAGACTGAGAGGATACTCCTACCCAATTGCTCACCTGTTTGGGCGGGTTTGCCAGTGACGGGAAATCCTCGGCACCGAAGGTAGGCGGCCTCGACTTCTGTCCGGCTGGGGCTTTGATCGGCTTGGGCTTGTTATGCATGGGCTTCGCTTTTTCGTCAGTCCTGAGAGGGGCTGAGGGCTATTCTTGCTTGTTTTTTAGTCCATGTTGCCGCTGTGTTAGAGCGGGCTTCCATGGCTTCCGGAATTTTCCGACGCACTGCGCTGAGCCGGTGAAATGGTTTTCACCGCATATAAGGCACTCGGGTTGACAGTCGTGCTTCGCTGGGCCCTCCGGAGTGAGTTCCACCTTCGCACCACAGTGAATGCACCGCTGATTGTCCGGATTGGGGCACGCATCCGGTCTGTGGCCCACCATTCCACACCGGTAACATGCCGGAACCGTTTTCTTGTAGTAGCGCACTGGCACGGTTTCAGAGCAGTAGTGAATGAATCTTGGAACGTGGCGTCCTTTGAAGGTCACCACTGCAACTTTGGATGTTCCGAGTTTTCGCACATACAAAATTTCGCCGTCGATCCACTCGAGCTTGCGTCGAAGGGATTCCGAAGTTTCATTGTCTGTGACGGTAACGACACCCTTGCAGGTTTCTCCGGCTGATTTCAAATGTCCTTGAAATGGTACCTGGCGGTCCCCGATCGTCAGCGTGATGTCCCCGATGAGCTTCGAGGCCAGGCTTTCCGTTTTCACACCTACAACAACGATGTTTTGGTCCCACACCGGCCACACGGAGATACCAGCGTTCGTGGTGCTGCCGGTGAAGCGTTGCACTGCTGTGCCAATCTCGCCTGGGCCGAACGCAGCGTGCAGATCCATGGTTATTTTTGGTTTAAGCACAATAACCAACTCGTCCGACCGGATTCGAGGCGTATGTGTTGGCTTCCACGTCGCCAGCTGCCGCGGGGACTCAACGCAAGCTGCGGGTGTTGATCCTGTTTTGCGAGCCTGTGGCTGGGCGGCGGCCGTCGAGCCTCGGGGCTTCATTTTAGCGAGCTTCTCCTGCATTTGGTGAACCATGATCTGAAGATATTCGTCTTCACCTGGTATGGGGTCTTTCCGTGTTTCTGCCACCTCGATGTCAACCCACTGCATCGTGCCGGGGTCGTAGCCTGTCTTCGTGGACGCTGCCATGGCTGGGGAGCCCGGGCGTAAGCCTCGTTGGCGTTAGGCTTAGCCTGGCTCGGGCGTCGCGTGGTGTTGAACCAGTCGTAGATTGGCGGAAAATGGGTCTACCTGGATAAAATAGGTATCCAGAGGTTCCTGATGGCTTCGCCGAAACGCCGAACCCGGTTTCTTGTGGACATTTGCCAAAAGTCCACAACATTCGTCGATTTCCGACGGAGCCGACGTGACATGCGTGTCACGCGCGCGCTGAAACGCCACGTCCAAATAGAGGAGGCGTAGCTCCTGGACACACCACGTCAAAGCCCACAACTGCCGCGAGGTGCCGCCTCATAGAACCGAGGTGGCTGCTCGTGCGCTCTTCGCATACGTGGGACATGGCTGTACATTGGATTGCACAGTATATTCGCTCTCTGGTTATAGACTATGGTCGATCGCAACCCAAGAACAATTGCGAACTCCTCCCACAAACGTCTCTTTCCCACCACCAAAGAACTTGCACATATGTCCCTTTCAATTGCATTTGCTTGTTCCCGTGACGTCAAGAATCTTTGGCGTGTTTCAGGTAGGTACTCGTGAAGAAGGCTTTCGGCCTAATTTCATTTGATTCCGATGATCGCCGCTCAGCCAAACGTGATATAAGAAGTAAAGACGATGAACTTTTATTTCTTAACATCTTAGTACTCATTTTAGCTAGGAAAAAGCCCTTACTGATAAAACCTACTATGAATCGCTTGAATATAGCACAAGTGATTGGCAGGCCCACGCGCAGTCCTGTGGGCGGAGCTTTTTTTCTCGGGTTGTGACTTGACTTAATTATGCACTGGCATAGAAAGTTTGCGTGTTGAAGGGGCTCTTTCTGGTGTGTGGCATTATGGTTGTACCTAATCATCACTATCATAGGACTGTATCATCACCTTCGGGGGCTTTGTTGGTGAGCCTGCCGAATAAAGGTGCAACAGTTCGGCCCATTTCCTTTTAATTTATTGACTTCCTAGCAAACGTATACTGGATCACGGACGTTCAGTTTCGTGCATATCTAAGGTCATAACGAGAGATAGCCTTATTGAAAAAAAAAGAAAAATAATACCCACGTGTTTTTTTTAATATAGTATAGTGGTTTCGTTCTTGTACATTCAAAGTGTTTCTGGTCTGGCTGAGGTTGATGCGTTTGGAGCCATGTATGCTCATATAGCTTTTTGAGTAAACACGGTTTTGACATTGTTTCAAGGCATGCTATACTTATACCAGACTGTCACACTCACCCGCAATCACTCTATAGCATGCGCTTCAATTTCACTACAGCTTTACATGTATGACCTTCTTTGCACCATAAGAGACTTGCTTTGAAAGTATAGCTCGGCAAGTGCTCTTTCTGTAAATGAGGAACCGCAATCTGCTCGTGCGGAAATTTAATGATTTGTATTTGAAGGGTCATGTGTGCTTAGCGCCATCTCTCGTCGTCAACAACCATGGCCGGCTGTAACTGAATAGGAAACAGGGCAAAAATTTATTCTGACAAGAAAACCTAGTTAGAAAAAAAAAAACGATTCCCGGCAATATGCAGCAAAGACCCATTGGAGCATGCTGGCTTCTCATAATGTTATTTGATTACAATTGGGTCCCGATGGTTTATAATAGGCCGTGTTCAGTTGTCCTGGGAAGCCAGACGCTTTGTGTTGCAAGCAATACTGCAAAATTACCGAAGTCCTAAAGAGTTGCTGCTGCAATAATCATGTGGTATAGCTTTTTTTTTTGGTTACTAGGTTTTTTTTTTCGTCCGACAATTTAGCGCATGTTTCCTATTCAGTTATTTTAGGATCACAGTTACCAGGTCAAAAAGAAAGAAACATTGCCAGAAGATTGCAAAAACTAGTCAGAAAGTAGCCAGATTCAACCAAGGGTAGCCATAGTAGCCAAAAATAGCGATGTGCATATTGAACTGCAGTATTTTTTATCTAATTGTATGAACACAAAAACCTTTTATCGAAGTCACCATAGCGTGCACGGAGGAAGGAAAGAAAGGAGAGGGCATGCTCAGCCGGCGTGCGACGTGAAAAGTGTGGAAGAAATGACATCATGGCGGCCATATTCACTGGACACAGTGACGGCGTTGCTATGGTTACGTGTTGCGCAGTGAAGCTGGTCTAGCAGTGAGCGGCCGCGGCTGGCGGCGGCATGTGTGCCTCCACAGGTCTCGTGCTGAGCCGTGGCGGACAATATCCGTGCTCTGCGCCGCGTTATTGGTTACGCAGTGTTCTCCTGGCAGTTTCTGTACTCTCAGCAACGTTTACAATACCTTTCGTCCACCACGAGGCCTGAACAGTGCGCAGAACGAGCGCATATCCACGTGTCGTGGCTTCATCCGCGGCGGATGACGCGGATGAAGCATTTGAAGTGTTCAGCGAAATTTCGTTGGGCACCATGACGAAGCGGAACGACGACGAATGCCTTGCAGCTCAGTGATGGTTGGGCAGTGCTCCTACTTGTGGCAACGGACGAAACGGTGTTGCCCAGCAAGACGCAATGAGGATTGTTTTGCACATACGTAGTTTCGTCTTCGGTATGCGTACAGTAACAACTTGCATGTGCGTAATAAAACACCTTTTCTGTTCCGCTTGTTATACTCGCCCACAGCATTGTAATCTCAACGATAGAGCAACCGCGTTCAGTGTCACTTGCACCGTGCTTAATGTCGCCACGGTCGCAGAATGCTGACGCCGGTGAGTTTCACGGCGGAGTGGCTATGAAAAGAGAAAAGAAGAGAAAAGCGAGCCCCGTTATTGTCTGCTTCAAAGAGCGACACCGCCACAGTAGCTCACGAGGGATGGGGGTGAGGAGGGATAAAAAGGATAGGAGTAAAGATGTGGGAAAGCCGAAGAAGGAGAAGAGAAGAAGAGACGTGTGGTAAGCCACAGCGAGCGAGGACAAATCGAGGGGATAGAAGAGATAGGAAAGATGGAGCACGGTCACTGGAGTCCGAGGACGGGGCGCACCTGCGAGAGCTCCTTTCGGCGTCGGTGGATGGCGTAGAACAAGTCCAGTAAATCAGAGCTGCACTGTCGTCGGAGGTGGAAGGTCGTCGGCGGCAGGAGATGACGTAGGGCGAGTCCAGTCGGCCAGAGCCACGCTGACGCGGGAGATCGCAAGCGCGCGGAGCGCGCGAGCGCACGACCGGTCAGCTCGAAATCCAGCAAGGGATTCCGGTGAGTTTCACGCAGAACACGGGCACAGTGGCCGGGCGATGCTTCGGCCTCGTGTCGGAATGCAACCGTAGAAGGCGCACGAACGATCGTGTTGTCTGTACAGTTGCTGAATTAATGACGTGAAAACACACGCCATTGTCAGTGCATCTAGCGCGTGTCCTCTTGTACTTGTTTCGTTGTTGGTGAGCCGTTATTCGCTATTAACACGCGGACGTGATTACTTCGCCGAAGGTGTCGCGCTGGCCCAGATTGTTGAGCCCCGTTCCATTAGTTTCGTATCGTCACGACACGCGCGCTGCGCAGCCACGTGCTTTCCGAGCTGGAGAGGGGGTCGCGCCTTCTGCTTTACATTCGGATGTAAACAAGAGAGGAGAATTTGCCCAGTAAATATGGCCGACGTCCGGCTTCACCACGGCTTCACAACGAGTGACGTCAGGGCCTCTCCCAATTTTTTTTCCTTCCTCCATGCACCATAGCTACAGTGTACTAGTAAACTGTACCATAGCGAAGGTCTCGCCCGCCATATTGTAACACCGCATACTGGAGCGTCTGTGGCTACGACGTCACCAGATAATGATATTTTGGTTAAAATAAGGTCAATAAAAAATCACCGTAACATAGCCGAGTAGCCAAGAGAATTTTTCTGATGCCAGTGGTCCAAAAAGTAACCAAAAGACGGCACCACGTACTGATGTCCCCTAGGGCATAAAGTTTCCTAAACTTAACTGGATTGAACTTTGGCGCTGAGATTGTTCAGCAACGATGCGAATTATGGGTTAGTACATGAATTTGCCTAGTCTTCATGCATGCGAGCTTCAAACGCACTTGTGGCATTGTTTATTGTCGTGTTTTGCTTTTGTTTCGAGTAAAATAACTGACCGTTGTGGACTTCGTTACGCCATTTGAATCGGTGAGCCTAAAAGGTGGTGAAGCGTAACTGCTCATCATTTGATGATAGTCGTTTCGCAACAAAGCAAGACCAAGCCACGGTAAGCGAAACGGAGCTGAAAGTACGAAGAGAAGACAAGTCCGTGCACTACCGATCATTACCTTGGTCGCTGAAGCGCCGTGTGTTGCAACTCCCACAGACACTAGCACCAGAGTTCCCTCTAGTGTATTTATCGGGAACTCTATGCCCTTAGGGTTCCTGGATGCGCACGCCACGTCCCCGAATCTAGAGAATGTTTTCCCCATTAAAGCGTCGTTATTTGGCTCTCTGCGACGTTCACGTGCAGTTCCGACAAGTACTTCACCGGCGGAAAAGTCAGAAAAAACGTTGTGCGGGTGAAGCTGTCTCGTCACTTCCTGAGGCTGCAGCGCCTGGTGGCCAACATGATTTTGCAGGGACGGTTCGACTCGTACCTGGAGCTCCTGTTCGTGACGCTGGTCGACCAATCTTTGAAACCCGTGCCGATGGCGCAAAACAGCAAGTTTGTCGAAACTGTGGTAGGTGCATATTGAGTGGTGTAACCCTTTTCACATAAGCCTGCGCACGGTATCCCCTACAGGGGAGCGATAAGGTTTGTCACAGTGCCCCCTATCATGTCAATGTACAGGGCTAACTTTGCGCCGCCCTCTCGTGCCCCCTTCCTATGCACGGGGCTCCCTATATGCATCGGGCGGAGGGGGTGAGAATGGGGAGCTTGTGCCCCTCCCTCTCGCCCCCACCTCTTCGCGTGCACGCATATGCCCCCTTTTGTGGTATGCATGTATGTATGCATGTGTACTCGCATCTGATTGACTGATATGTGGGGTCGTCTTAAAACCACCATATGATTATGAGAGGCGCCGTAGTGGAGGGCTCCGGAAATTTAGACCACGTGGGGTTATTTAACGTGCACTCTAGTCTGAGCACACGGGCCTACAGCTTTTTTGCCTCCATCAAAAATGCAGCAGCCGCAGCCGTAATTCAATCCCACAACCTGCGGGTCTGCAGCCGAGTACCTGCGGCAAGGCGTACTCGTATCTATATGCATGCTAAACGTTAAAAAACAAAACAAAAATAGGGGGAGGCTTCGCCGTGAAAAGATGAGTGCGATAGCGATATCCTGTCCCTAGTGTGTACTGGTCACTATGGAGAAACATGCCGCTATGTAAAAAAAAAAAAAGGGGGGGGGACCTTTAAGCTTCACCCTTGAAAGTTGAATGCGATAACGATAGTCTGTCCCTAGAGCGTACTTCAACCACTTACTGCATACTTTTCGTTATATAATGTTACTCGACAACCTTAAATAGTGGATTACTACAAAGCATACCCAAATAACTTGACAGTGGTTCGTGTCAGTGAAGCTTTCGCATATGGCTGCATTATGTGTAACGTGTAGCATGCTTTAAACCTCGAGCAATTGTGCAAGTGCTATTTTAAAAGTCGAACTTGTTAGGCACCCATTACGTCATGATTATCATTATTGTCATGATGAAGTCCTCATGATAATCGCATTTTCTGACGCCTGATGGCAAAGTCTTGTACCATGCTATATCACTGCGGTATCACAGGTTGTATTGTAGCGAAACTTCAGGATTGTTGAAGCTAGGCACATCTGAAGGCCATCGAGGCGAAGAAGCGTGGGAGAAATTCCGCACAGCCAAGCGATGACAAGTCGACATGATGATTTCGGGGAGCACTCATTGGGGGTTTATTTATCTAACAGAATTCAAATTTACACAATGCACTAAGTCACAAATACAAAACATGGAAAATGATGGCATACCCCTCGCCTTGCATGACTTGTCTCCGGTGATGAGATGTGCTGTTTACCTCGAGTTCGCTCACCCCAAGAAGGGCTCGAGGCGCTGCTTAAATAGGGTTTTCCAGCAACCACAGGTGCGTGGACTAATCAGGCAAACCGAGGATAACCAATCCCAACACGTATTTTCATAGTCGCGTGAAGGCTGCCTCGCAACAAGACTGTAGCAGCTTTTTGAAACGGGCACATTCTCTAAAACGGCCTTGACGCGCAAACAAGTGCTCAAATGTCGCTCCCCGATGGCCCCGGAGGACGCAAGTGGCGGCTCACTCGTGTGGGGTGGTGGTGGTAGTGGTTAGAAGAGGAGAAAGGCACCTGCTTTCTGCAGCCAGGTCGGGAGCACGGCGGAGTGTCTGGTTTTTAGGCACTGCGCCGTGCTCCCGACCGGGTTGCAGAAATTAGGTGCCTTTTCTCATTTTCTAACCACTACCACCACCACCACCACCACCAGTGCCTGTGGTTTGGAGCGCGGGGCGCCCAGGGACCGACCGGATGCAGCTTTTTCTCCTCAGACACTCATTCTTCCTCGTGGCTCCCTCATCGAGAAAAGTCGTTAAATAGCGCCTCTAACAAGAGCACCTGGCAAAGAAAGAAATACAGCTGTAGCTGAAAAAAAAAGAAGCTTTCCGCGAGACATTGCCTTCGCGACAGTGTTGTGAAGCCCGTATACAGGATCCGTGTTTTTGTAAAGCACGAACGTTCTTTACCCTGCATTTCCAAGCAGAGGAAGTTATTTTGCCTGTATTTTCTAGCAGATCCGTGACTGTGTGGTAGAAAACCTGCCGCCCACGCAAACGGACTGGGCTCGATCATCGCTCGGACACGAAATTCTTTGTTATTTTTTTGCATCTTTCTCGATTTTTGTGGTCACAGACAATATGATTTTTTTCGCTCACAACCACTAATGCTAACGCCGGAATTTCTGCGAAACGGACTCTTTGACGCTATCGCGTGGAAGCCTTGCCTACCTTGCTTGGAGGACACTGATGGAACAGCCTAAGCTTGTGGCGTGCAGTGGGGTTGAATGAAGTGGAAATGACGTGGCGTGAAGTGGGTGATTGACGTGAAAGGAGTTTTTGAAAGAGTAGTGGGCAGGACGGTGAGTTGTGGGAGTGGCAGGGGGAGTGGCACAAATTCTTAAGGAGGTCTACCCACTCTGACGGGGGTATATCCCGACGTTGGGTAAATCCCACTACGATCTAATACGGTCCCCGGGCTGGAGTTGACCAAAATTGGCTTAGCTGTTGAAACTTGGAGGGTGCTTGAGCTTCGCTGCTCGACTTCTTTACCGCGTGTGAAGCACGAGAACAGTGATGGAGCAAAACGGGCGGTAAACGTTGAACTCCTGCAGTCACAGCAACGCATAGCTCTATATATACACAACTGTGAATCGCGCAGAAGTGAACGCGTTCTTCTCTCTAGCTTCGGTTTCAAGAGCAGAAATATGCATACGTTCGCATCGCTTTCTCAATCGCCGGCTTCACTTTCCCGCAGACACGTCAATCATGTCACAAAGAAAAGAACGTCCGCGCGAGTAACCTTGGCCGTTTTAAATTATGGCCTAGAATGCCCACAGCTAGCAAAGTTTAGGTGCCTGCTGCATTGTAATTCTTCCTTTAATTCTTCAATAACTCACTCACTCACTTATTCACTCACTCATTCACTCACTCAACATATTTGCCCAGCGCAAGCCAACGAGTAGCTACTGCGCAACTACGAAAGAAAGAAGCATGAACAGGAAAAAGCGCAACCAACCTTCATTAGGAAAAAACGCTGGAAATACATACGCATGACAGGAAGCAGCACAACCACGTAACCTATTGCGTCAGAGCCAGACACTCGATATCTCGTTAAGTGGGCACAACAGCACACCTCAGCGCAAACTCTCAATCTATTGCGTCACAGGTAGATACCCTAGTTCTTTTTTTTTTGTGAGCGCAACTGAAGGCATACTAATACATAGATCACGAATTTGGTTGCATTTCATTAGTCTCGGTAATCTCGCATGTTAGCTGCTGACGATGTTATGCGACAACGGTGCAATTTTCAAATTCCGCTTTGCGACCAGAATCTCTGCAAAAAAATACCCAGATGATCTTGAACAGCTGAATTTACATGATAGAGATGCTCCTTTAAACGCCCACTCAACCATCTGCCGGTTTGTCCAACTTACTTCTTGGCGCAGGACAACAGGATCAGGCAAACGACACCCGCAGCACATATGCTACGACTGTCTTTCTATGTTTAATTGTGCAGCAGTTCCTTTATGCGGACTGCGCATTCAAACGTCTACAGAGCACTGAAAGCTTTACTAGGGCGGACAATACAACTTTGACGTCAACTTTATCACCTATCTTTTTGAAATTGTGAGAAATATTATGTATACAGGGGAGCACAGCGACGTGCTTTGGACCGCACAGTTCGCTGGTGCTTCACGTCCCTGTTTAATGATTCTAAGCATCTTTTCCGCCGTCGAAATTAGCACATGATCAGAGAATCAAGTGATTATCAGACGGGAAGCCTGCTAAATAAAGTGGCTGTTTATCGAGTCACCGCAAAACTTGCGAAGAGAGTTGCTGAGACAATGCTCCTTACGAGCTTTGAATGAGCCGACAATTACGGTATGAATGGATGAAAAGAACTTCATTGTACAAATATTGCAGAAGTGGTTTGCTTCCTATAGACTTGTTTTTCCAGCATAGGTGGTCGCATGAGATGTCCAATATCAAATCGAAAAAAAATTGGCAGATCCCACGTACTGTGGGAGTCGATGATATGTGAAGCACGAATGAGGAAGGTTCATATGTCCCTTTAAAATCGGCACAATGTTACGAGGTGGAGGTAAATGATGCCGTACATGAATTACGTTTTATGATTATCATGTTTGAATGTGCCGTTTACCTTAGTCATCTATTCACGTCACGTGATACCAAATTTAGTATATGTGGAGCTAGCGAAACGGCCGCGAGCACGCTATGAGCGTCGTATGTTGTCATTTTCTTAAATGACACGCTTGTTAGCATTATCATGTTTGCACCAGTCATATACTTTTCGTCGTCCATTGACGTCAGGTAACGCCAAATTTGCTATATGTTGAGTTGGCAAAACGGCTGCGAGCGCATCATGAAGGGCCCAATGTGCCCCGCCGCGGCTGTCTAGTGGCTAAGGTACTCGGCTGCTGGCCCGCAGGTCGCGGGTTCAAATCTCGGCTTTGGTGGCAGCATTTCCGATGCAGGCGGAAATGTCGTAGGCCCGTGTGCTCAGATTTGGTGCACGTTAAGGAACCCCAGGTGGTCGAAATTACCGGAGACCTCCACTACGGCGTCTCTCGTAATCATATGGTTTTGGGACGTTAAACCCCACAAATCAATCAAAGGGCCCTATTTACTTCAATGTAGCGTTGACGCGCCAACGCTGGGCACAGCGACGCTACGTTTGCAAAACGCGAGCCCTCTATAATCTGACACCATGGGCGCGTCTATGGGCGCGGCCCGACGGCAACCGGCGCGAAATGTGACATGCTGAATGTCTAGCAGATGCTTTACCCAGACAGCACTGCGTCTGCCTCTTTTCGTGATGGAGGGACGCCAGATGCGCTGAAACGCGCATGCGTCAAAGCAACGCAGTGTGGAGCGCGCATGCGAGTATATGGCAGGACCAGCGCCTGGCGTGGCAACGCCGACGTGACGCGACGAAACGAATGCCGGCGTGCACGTGTGCCGGGTCACGTTGAAATGCATTGACGCCTTGACTTTGGCATGTAGTCATGTTCTCACACGACACACACCTCATGATGATCCTGTTTGCACCAGTCACTTACCTTCGTCGTCCATTGACGTCGGGTAATACCAAATTTGGCATACGTGAAGGTAGGAAAACTGCCGCGAGCACATCATGAATCTGGCATGTAGTCGTGTTACATGACACGCATGTCGTGATTATCATGTTTGGAAGTGTCATTTACCTATGTCGTCCATTCACATCACGTAGTACCGAATTTAGTACATGTGAAGCTAGCGAAACGGCCACTAGCGCATCATGAGCGTAGGGTGCAGTCATGGTTTTACATGACACGCATCTCATGATTATCACGTGTTCACTAGTCGCACACCTTCGTCATCCATTCACGTCCCGTAATACCGAATTCGGTATATGCAAAGCTAGCGAAACGGCCACGAGCACATCATGAGTGTAAATATAGTCATAGTCATGTTGTTACATGACACGCATTTCATGATTTTGATGTTAGGGTTTGCCGCTTGTGTTCACCATGCAGTCATGTCTTACCATACCAGTTTTGCAACATATCATGTGAACAAAACCACCGTATGAGCAGCGAGACCATGACAGGTAAATTATGACATTTCGGACATACATGTCATGATTTCTATGTTATGACTAACGAGTTATGTTCGTCATACAGTCATGTTATATCATACCAAGTTTGGTATTGATACCATTATCCAAAAGGCCAGCAGAGCTTGATCCAAACGGCCAGGAGAGCTCGTAGGTGGCTTGATAGACAGGCAGACAGACAGACAGACAGACAGACAGACAGACAGACAGACAGACAGACAGACAGATAGATAGATAGATAGATAGATAGATAGATAGATAGATAGATAGATAGATAGATATGGTTAAAGTCGTCGAAGTTCGCTAAGAAATGTTTCGCATTTAGAACCTTAACGAGGCATCCTGCGGCAGGTCATGCATCTGAAACAGAAGGGCCATACACTCGTCGAAATGACAATGTGGTTGAAAGTTCAGATTCCAAGCCCTATCATCGCAGTCAAAAAAGCACAAGAAAATTACCAACAAAAAGAAAAAAATGTCACAGTTTCACCGCAAGGGCGAAGCAATGAATGTGATAGCAACAACTTAGAATGTAACGCTGAGAACGGCTAGCAGATCGAAACATGCAGCACGCTGTTCACACACAAAGGACGCATCAAAACAACACACACAGGACGAGTGATAACAACGTTTACAGCTCCATGCTCAACACGCTGTGTAAATAAATACTATGCACGAAACGTAATGTCAGGTACAGATATGAGTGCGAACACATGAGTGTCCCAGTTGCTAGCTGCGTTTGAAAAGCGCGCTCTTTTCGCAAATGGGGCCTGCCCAGAAAGAGAAGTGATCGTTTTGCGAACGGCAACTAAACGCAATCTTTTGAGTGAAAATCTTCACCGAAGGATAAGCGCGCGCACACAAGCGCCTGACCCCACTCCCCCGCCCCCATTCGCGGGGCAAAGTACGCGTGGGAGATAAGCGCGCGTTGGCGCATCGCGACGAGCTGGGTGCCGAGCGCGGACGAGTTTCTTTAAGACAATAGTCTTTCTTGGCGACCTTCGACGCAAAAATTTTGGTCTGCCTGCCTGCCTGTACATTTATCTGTTTGTCCGCCCTTGAGGGTACCCTAAACGGTACCAGATGATAACCCAAAGGCTGACCCCATCCGCAGCGTCCACCAATATTGCTCAAAATTCAGCGTTCATACTTGTACGATTGTCAATTCAAAAACAATTATGGCGCATATCTGAGGCACCATAACAACACATCAATATTCGGTATGTGTGTCTTTAACTACAAAAAGCATGCATAGGTAACTATAAGGGTCGAAGCGTTTACCATGCTGGGCTGACCATGCAACGCTTGCATGAAAAAGCAAGTGTTTCCAAGGCTTTGCTAAGACGACACGGTGGTGGCACCTACCCGTCGCCTTGCTTTCTACACAATATCACCCCCGAGACGGGCGCGCACGCCGCGTGCTTCGTTTTTGAAGATAACTGCCAGACAGTGCTCATGTCGTGTGTGACGTGACTTGATGCGCTCGTTCGCCTGCGCTGCACGCTCGAGGCACTTTGACGCAGTGCCTTCAGAATACCACTCACCAATGTTCTTGCGCAAAGCATCAAATAAACGTTTTGTTCACTCTCTCCGGACGCATGACTATTGTCTTTAGACGACATTTTCAGTGTAACGTGCACATACGGGGCCATTTTTTTCTTTCTTAAGTTGTCATATATATAGATACGTACACATATACGGTGCATGGCGGCGGCAGCAGTGACGGCAAAAACCAGCCGAGACTGTCCCTATAATTGCTATCGCAATATACCTTTACGTTTTGTCGAGGCGGCAATAGCCAAGAGTCGTTCATGGTAAGCGAGAAAAATGTCAGAACGGGCGCTGTGGATGCACCGATGCACACTCCTCTTTTTAAAGGCGAAGCATTTATTAGCGAACTTCGGCGACTTTGAACCTATCTATCTATCTATCTATCTATCTATCTATCTATCTATCTATCTATCTATCTATCTATCTATCTATCTATCTATCTATCTATCTATCTATCTATCTATCTATCTATCTATCTATCTATCTATCTGTCTATCTATCTATCTATCTATCTATCTATCTATCTATCTATCTATCTATCTATCTATCTATCTATCTATCTATCTATCTATCTATCTATCTATCTATCTATCTATCTATCTATCTATCTGTCTGTCTGTCTGTCTGTCTGTCTGTCTGTCTGTCTGTCTGTCTGTCTGTCTGTCTATCTATCTATCTATCTATCTATCTATCTATCTATCTATCTATCTATCTATCTATCTATCTATCTGTCTGTCTGTCTGTCTGTCTGTGTCTATCTATCTATCTATCTATCTATCTATCTATCTATCTATCTATCTATCTATCTATCTATCTATCTATCTATCTGTCTGTCTGTCTATCTATCTATCTATCTATCTATCTATCTATCTATCTATCTATCTATCTATCTATCTATCTATCCCTACCTACCTACCTACCTACCTACCTACCTACCTACCTACCTACCTACCTACCTACCTACCTACCTACCTACATACATACGTACGTACCTACTTACTTTCCTACCCGAGGTCCTTCTCTTCGATAATAGGTGCACCGTGGAGGCCTCTCAGGGAAGAAGCGGTTACGCACCGCTTGGAAATTCATTAGGGCCCTCTTGCGTATACTGATACATGGATGGATGGATGGATGGGTGGATCGATATGGCTGTACCCTTTAGATTGGGCGGTGGCTAATGCCACCAAGCCATAATACTTAGTGAACCAAAACTGGATTTATGTCTTTTCCCTTTTAATAGTGAGGTTGAGGACTGGTACTTTGCAGTG